>NC_091727.1:68935984-69239015 GCF_042477335.2 Ovis canadensis
ATATAGTTCCACACATTTATTTTTGCTTTTGTTGTATTTGCTTTTGGTGTCATATTCAGAAAACAATTGGAAAGACTAATGTCAAGGAGTGTTTTCCCTCTGTTTTCTTCTAGGAGTTTTACAGTTTAGGGTTTAAGTCTTCAGTGCATTTTGAATTGATTTCTGTGTATGATGTAAGATAATTGTCCAGTTTCTTTTGCATGTGGATGTCCAAATTTTCCAGAACTATTGATTAAAGAGACTATCATTTCCCCATTGTGTATTCACTCTTGTTAAAAATTAATAGACTGCTAATATGTGGCCAACATCCCCTGGATCATGGAAAAAGCAAGAGAGTTCCAGAAAAACATCTATTTCTGCTTTATTGACTATGCCAAAGCCTTTGACTGTGTGGATCACAATAAACTGTGGAAGATTCTGAGAGAGATGAGAATACCAGACCACCTGACCTGCTTCTTGAGAAATCTGTATGCAGGTCAGGAAGCAACAGTTAGAACTGGCCATGGAACAACAGACTGGTTCCAAATAGGAAAAGGAGTACGTCAAGGCTGTATATTGTCACCCTGCTTATTTAACTTATATGCAGAGTACATCATGAGAAATGCTGGGCTGGAAGATGCACAAGCTGGAATCAAGATTGCCAGGAGAAATATCAATAAACTCAGATATGCAGATGACACCACCCTTATGGCAGAAAGTGAAGAGGAACTAAAAAGCCTCTTGATGAAAGTGAAAGAGGAGAGCGAAAACGTTGGCTTAAAGCTCAACATTCCAAAAACGAAGATCATGGTATCCGGTCCCATCACTTCATGGGAAATAGATGGGGAAACAGTGGAAACAGTGTCAGACTTTATTTTTGGGGGCTCCCAAATCACTGCAGATGGTGACTGCAGCCATGAAATTAAAAGACGCTTACTCCTTTTAAGAAAAGTTATGACCAACCTAGATAGCATATTCAAAAGCAGAGACATTACTTTGCCGACTAAGGTCCATCTAGTCAAGGCTATGGTTTTTCCAGTAGTCATGTATGGATATGAGAGTTGGACTGTGAAGAAAGCTGAGCTCTGAAGAATTGATGCTGTTGAACTGTGGTGTTGGAGAAGACTCTTGAGAGTCTCTTGGACTGCAAGGAGATCCAACCAGTCCATTCTGAAGGAGATCAGCCCTGGGATTTCTTTGGAAGGAATGATGCTAAAGCTGAAGCTCCAGTACTTTGGCCACCTCATGCGAAGAGTTGACTCATTGGAAAAGACTTTGATGTTGGGAGGGATTGGGGGCAGGAGGAGAAGGGGACAACCGAGGATGAGATGGCTGGATGGCATCACTGACTCGATGGATGTGAATCTGAGTGAACTCCGGGAGTTGGTGATGGACAAGGAGGCCTGGCATGCTGTGATTCATGGGGTTGCAAAGAGTTGGACACGACTGAGCAACTGAACTGAACTGAACTATATGTGGCTTTATTTCTAGACTCTCATCAGTTCCATTGGACTATGTGTCTGTTCTTATGCCAGTACCACACTGTTTTGACTGCAATAGTTTTTAATAGAGTTTAAAATCAAGAAACATGATGCCTCCAGCTTTGTTCTTCTTGCTCACGATTGCTTTGGCTATTCAATCTTTTGTGGTTCCATATACATTTTGCAGGGCTTCCCAGGTGACTCAGTGGTAAAAAATCTGCCTGCCAATCAGGAGACTCAGGTTCAATCCCTGGGTCAGCAAGATCCCCTGGAGAGGGAAATGGCAATCCCCTCCAGTATTCTTGCCTGGGAAATCCCATGGACAGAGGAGCCTGGCAGCTACAGTCCATGGAGTTGCAAAGAGTTGTATGTGACTAAACCACCACCAGCAGCACATATTTTGCAATAGTTTTTTCTGTTTTTGTGAAAAATACCACTCATATTTTGACAGACATTGCATTGACTCTGTCAATCACATTGGGTAGTATGCACAGTTTAACAATATTATTTTTTCCAATCCATGACCATAGGATATCTTTCTATTTATTTGTATCTTCTTTAGTTTCTTTCACCAATGTCCTAAAGTTTTGCATGCAAACTTTTTTCATCTCTTCAGTTAAGTTAATTCCTAGGGTTTTTTTTTTTTTTTTTCAGGCTGCTGTAAAAGGGATTGTTTTCTTAGTTTCCCTTTCAGGTAGTTTGCTGTAAGAATATAAAGATAGAACTGTTTTTTATAAGTTTGCATCCTGAAGTTTCACCAAAGTCATTTATTAGATCTAGCAGTTTTTTGGTGGAGTCTTTAGGGTTTTCTAAATATAAGATCAACTTGTCATCTGCCAACAGACAATTTTACTTCTTACTTTCTGGTTTGGATGCTTTTATTTATTCATTTTACTCTCTCTAGATAGGACTTCAGTTTATGTTGAGTAGAAGTGGTGAGAGTGGGCATGATTGTCTTGTTTCTTATCTTAAAGAAAATCCTTTCAGATTTTCACCATTGAGTATGATATTAGGTGTGGGCTTGTCATATATGATGACCTTTATTAAGTTGAGGGACATTTTTCTATACCTAATTTGTTGAGTTTTTAATAATGAAAGTATGGTGAATTTTGTCAAATACTTTTTTTGTTTCTATTGAGATGGCCATATTATTTTTATTCTTCATTCTCTTAATATGATGTATCACATTTATTAATTGCATATGTTGAACCATTCTTGCATCCCAGAGATAAATTTCATTTGATCATGGTATAAGATCCTTTTCATGTGCTATTGAATTTGGTTTGCTAGTAATCTGTTAAGGACTTCTGTTCATCAGGGATATAGTCCTGTTGTTTTCCTTATTTAAGTGTCTTTGTTTGGCTTTGGTTTTAGAGTAATGTTGGTTTTATAAAATGGGTTGGAGGTGTTTCCTTCTGTTCAATTTTTTGAAAGAGTTTGAGAAAGATTAGAAGTAATTCTTTTTAAAATGTCTGTTGGAATTCACCAGTGAAACCACCTGGCCCTGGACTTTTATTTGTTGGGAGATTTTTGATTACTGATTCAAAATTCTAACTCATTATTGGTCAGGTCAGATTGTCTATTTCTTCATGATTTAGTCTGAGTAGGTTATATATTTCTAGGAATTTATCTATTTTTCTAGATAATTCAATTTGTTGGCATGCCATTGTTTATTAAAGTCTCTTATGAACTTTTTATTTCTTGGTATTGCAAAGAGTCAGACACAACTTAGTGACTGAACAGCAACAAATCAGTTGAAATGTCTTCTATTTAAAAATTTATTTGTCTTTCTTTCGTAGTCAGTATAGATAAAGTTTTCAATTTTCTTTGTCATTTCAAAAACACAACACTTAGTTTCTTTGATCTTTTCTATTGTCTTTCCAGTCTCTATTTATTTCTTTTCTTTAAAACACTGGTTTGACTGCTGTGACTTTTCTTTTTACTTTAAAATCCTATGTATGTGGAAATTAAATGTCCACTTTTAAATGATGGGTTTCTCAAAGAAGCCACAACAAAGAACATTAGAAGGTATTTGTAACATAAGAAAAATGGAAAGAGAATTTACCAGAATTTCTTACATGTAGCCGAAGCTGCTCAATGCAATTAAATTAAATACAATGTGGAATCTTGAATAAAGTATGAAAACAAATAATGGACACTAGCATAAAATATTGTGAAATTTGAATGAAACCTGTATTTTAGTTAATAATACTGTTGTTGTTCAGCTGCTAAGTCATGTCCGATTCTTTGCAACCCCATGGACTGCAGCATGCTAGGCTTCCCTGTCCTTCACCATCCCCCAGAGTTTTCAAATTTATGTCCATTGAGTCCGTGATGCCATCCAACCATCTCATTCTCTGTCACCCCTTTTTCCTCCTGCCTTCAATCTTTCCAACATCAGGGTCTTTTCCAATGAGTTGGCTCTTCCCATCATGTGGCCAAACTATTGGAGCTTCAGCTTCAGCATCAGTCCTTCCAATGAATATTTGGGGTTGATTTCCTTTAGGAGTGACTGGTATGATCTCCTCGCAGTCCAAGGGACTCTCAAGAGTCTCCTCCAGCACCACAATTTGAAAGCATCAGTTCTTCAATGCTCAACTTTCTTTATAGTCCAACTGTCACATCTAAACACGACTACTGGAAAAGCCATAGATTTGACTATATGGACCTTTGTCAGTAAAGTAATGTCTGTTTTTTAGTATGTTGTTTAGGTTTGTCATTGCTTTCCTTCCAAGGAGCAAGTGTCATTTAATTTCAGGACTGCAGTCACCATCTGCAGTGATTTTGGAGCCTAAGAAAATAAAATCTGTCCCTTTTACTTTTCTCCCATTCTGTTTGCCATGAATTGATGGGACCAGATGCCATGATCTTAGTTTTTTGAAGACTGAGTTTCAAATCAGCCTTTTCACTTTCATCTTTGCCCTCATCAAGAGGCTCTTTCATTCCTCTTCACTTTCTGCCATTAGAGTGGTATCATCTGCATATCTGAGGCTGTTGATTTTTCTTCCAGAAATTTTGATTCCTGCTTGTGCTTCATCCATTCTGGCATTTTACATAATATACTCTGCATATAAGTTAAATAAACAGAGTGACAGTATACAGCCTCATATACTGTCTGAAGCCTAGCTTGAAGAATTAGAGCATAATCTTACTATAAATAGGATGTGAAATGAGTGCAATTTAATAGTAGTTTGAACATTCTTTGGCATTGCCCTTCTTTGAGATTGGAATGAAAACACATTTTCCAGTCCTGTGACCAGTGCTGAATTTTTCAAATTTTCTGACATACTGAGTGCAACACTTTAGCAGCAGCATCTTTTAGGATTTGAAATAGCTCAGCTGACATTCTATAACTTTCATTAGCTTTATTCATAGTAATGCTTCCTAAGGCCCACTTGACTTCACATTCCAGGATGTCTGGCTCTAGGTGAGTGACCACACCATCATGGTTGTTTGGGTCATTAAGACCTTTTTGTATAGTTCTTCTGTGTATTCTTGCCACCTCTTCTTAAACTTTTCTGCTTTTATTAGGTCCTTACTATTTTTGTACGTTATCATGCCCATCTTTTCATGACATGTTCCCTTGATATCTCCAGCTTTCTTGAAGAGATCTCTTGTCTTTCCCATTTGTTGTTTTCCTCTGTTTATTTGCATTGTTCATTTAACAAGGCCTTCTTATCTCTCCTTGCTATTCTCTGGAACTCTGCATTCAGTTGGATATATCTTTCCCTTTCTTCCTTGCTTTTCACTTCTCTTCTTTCCTCAGCTGTTTGTAAAACCTCCTCAGAAAACTACATTGCCTTCTTGCATTTCTTCTTCTTTGGGATGATTTTGTTCACTGCCTCCTATGCAATGTTATGAACTTCTGCCCATAGCCCTCCATGCTCTCTGTCTACCAAGATCTATCTCTTGAATCTTTTAACATTCATCACCTCCACTGTATAATCATAAGGGATTTGATTTAGGTCATACTTAGTTGTTTTCCCTTCTTTCTTCCTTTTAAGTCAGAATTTTGAAATAAGGAGCTCATGATGTAATCCACAGTCAGCTCCATATCTTGTTTTTGCTGACTGTGTAGAGCTTCTCCATATGCGGCTGCAAAGAATATAATCAATCTGATTTTGGTATTGACAATCTGATGATGTCCATATGTAGAGTTGTCTCTTGGGTTGTTGGAAGAGGGTGTTTGCTATGACCAGTGTGTTCTCTTGACAAAGCTGTTAGCTTTTTCTCTGCTTCATTTTCTCTCCAAGGCCAAACTTGTTACTTCAAATATCTCTTGACTTCCTAATTTTGCACCCCAATCCTCTTAGATGAAAAACATGTTTTTGGTGTTAGTTCTAGAACGTCTTGCAGGTTTTCATAGAAGCAGTCATATTTAGCTTCTTTGGCATCATTGGTTGCAGCATAGACTTGGATTACTGTGATGTCATGTGACTTTCCTTGGAAACCAACCGAAATAATTTTGTCATTTTTAATAATATTGTATCATGTGTTAATTTCATGCTTTTTTGTTTTTAAAAAGCATAGTATTTATAGGGTTAGAATTGGATTAGAGGTTTTTAAGTCTCAGAATTGGATTAGAAGTTTTTAAGTCTCATTCAAACTTTTTTAAAGCACTAATTTAGTAAACTTTCTAGACTCTCAATAGTAATACTAGATGCCAAAATACATGGAACTATGTCAAAATTTTGAGTGAATATAAATTAGAAATCTAGCATTCTATTCATACTAAATCAAACAAATGGATTCAAAATGTCATACTTTTTACCTGGGCAAGAAGTCATGTTTTCTAAAATGTATGTTATTTTATACACACTCATATACCTATACAAAAGTTTTCTGCTACACTGTGGAAACTTCTGAAAGAGATGGGAATACCAGACCACCTGACCTGCCTCTTGAGAAATCTGTATGTAGATCAGGAAGCAACAGTTAGAACTGGACATGGAACAACAGACTGGTTCCAAATAGGAAAAGGAGTACGTCAAGGCTGTATATTGTCACCCTGCTTATTTAACTTACATACAGAGTACATCATGAGAAATGCTGAGCTGGAAGAAGCACAAGGTGGAATAAGGATTGCCGGGAGAAATATCAATCACCTCAGATATGCAGATGACACCACCCTTATGGCAGAAAGTGAAGAGGAACTAAAAAGCCTCTTGATGAAAGTGAAAGAGGAGGGTGAAAAAGTCGGCTTAAAGCTCAACATTCAGAAAACGAAGATCATGACTTCCAGTCCCATCACTTCATGGCAAATAGATGGGGAAACAGGAAACAGTGGCTGACTTTATTTTTCTGGGCTCCAAAATCATTGCAGATGGTGATTGCAGCCATGAAATTAAAAGACACTTACTCCTTGGAAAGAAAGTTATGACCAACCTAGACAGCACATTAAAAAGCAGAGAGATTACTTTGCCAACAAAGGTCCATCTAGTCAAGGCTATGGTTTTCCCAGTGGTCATGTATGGATGTGAGAGTTGGACTATAAAGAAAGCTGAGTGCTGAAGAATTGATGCTTTTGAACTGTGGTGTTGGAGAAGACTCTTGAGAGTCCCTTGGACTGCAAGGAGACCCAACCAGTCCGTCCTAAAGGAGATCAGTCCTGGGTGTTCATTGGAAGGACTGATGTTGAAGGTGAAACTCCAATACTTTGTCTACCTGATGCGAAGAGCTGACTAATCTGAAAAGACCCTCATGCTGGGCAAGATTGAGGGTGGGAGGAGAAGGGAATGACAGAGGATGAGATGATTGGATGGCATCACCAACTCAATGGACATGAGTTTGGGTGGACTCCGGGAGTTGGTGATGGACAGGGAGGCCTGGCCTGCTGCAGTCTGTGGGGTCACAAAGAGTCGGACACAACTGAGTGACTGAACTGAACTGACTGACACTTGATCAAAGTTTGAGAAAGAAAGTCAGAAGAAAAAGAGAGAAATTGGAAAATATTAAATGAAATGGGAGAACTGAATATAAAACAGTAAATGTGAAATAAACTAGATATAAATAAATGATCATCATATATTCCAGTTGTTTTTATATATCACTGCTCATTATTAATACATCTGGAACTTTGGAGAAAAAAAAGCTATACCTAGGTGTTTGTATTTTTCAAAATATTCAATGATAATTCTGATATGCATCTGGATTAGAAAGAATGATTATAGGTTTTTCTCTTAAATGTTTTGGCAGTACAGAATTCTATTATTTTTCTGTTGACCAATCATGATGCAATGGTATTAAGTGAGAAATAGTTACATAATCACAGTAATAAAATATGTTTATCAGTTTTCACAATCAATAACCAGACAAAAAGTAAATGGAAGCATGATTAATCTAACAATATAAAATAATTGCACACATTCTGTGGGGTTAAATAGAGTGATATGGTAACTGGAAGTGCATATATGCACAAGTTTTCATCTGCCCAGTCAGTCTATGTCTTTTGGTTGATACCTTTAATTCATTTACATTTAAGGTACTTAGCAATATGTATGATCCTATTACCATTTTCTAATAGTTTTGGATTTATTTTGTGTAGGTCTTTTCCTTGTCTTCTGTTTCCTGCCTAGAGAAGCTCAGTTAGCATTTGTTGTAAAACCGGTTTGGGGATGATGAATTCTCTTAACTTTTGCTTGTTTAGAAAGCTTTTGATTTCTCCATCAAATCTGAATGAGAATCTTGCTGGGTAGACTATTCCTGATTGTAGTTTCTTCCCTTTCATCACTTTAAACATATGATGCCATTCCTTTCTGACTTGTAGAGCTTCTGTTTGAAAAATCAGTTGATAACCTGATGGGAGTTCCCTTGTATGTTATTTGTCATTTTTCTCTTGTTGCTTTTAATAGTTAATCTTTGTTTTTAATTTTCATCATTTTTATTGCTATGTGTCTCGGTGTGTTCCTCCTTGGGTTCATCCTGCTAGGAACTCTCTGCACTTCCTGAACTTGGTTGACTATTTCTTTTCCTATGTTAGGGAAGTTTCAGCTATTACCTCTTCTAATATTTTCTTGGGTCCTTTCTCTTTCTCTTCTCCTTCTGGGACCCCTGTAATGTGAATGTTGGTGTGTTTAATGTTTTCCCTGAAGTCTCTTAGGCTGTCTTCATTTTTTTCATTCTTCTTTCTATATTCTATTCTGCAGCAGTGATTCCCACTGTTCTGTCCTCCAGATCACTTATCTGTTCTTCCTCAGTTATTCTGCTATTGAATATTTCTAGTGTACTGTTCATCTCTGTTTATTCTTTAATTCTTCTACATCTTTGGTAAACATCTCTTGCATCTTCATTCTGTTTCCCACATCCTGGATCATCTTCACTAATTATTCTGAATTCCTTTTCTGGAAGGGTGCATATCTCCACTTCATTTAGTTGTTTTCCTGAAGTTTTATCTTGTCCCTTCATCTAGGACATAACCCTCTCTTTTTCATCCTGATTAACTTTCTATGTGGTTTTCTTTTAGCCACTGTGGAATTCTGGTTTTTCTTGCTTCTTCTGTCTACACACTGGTAGATGAGACTAAGAGGCTCGTGTAAGCTTCCTGATAGGAAGGACTGGTGGTGGGAAAACCTGGGTCTTGCTCTTATGGACAGGGTCTTGGTAAGTAAAGATATAATTTAATTATATGCTGATGGTTGGGGTTGCACTCCCTCTCTGTTAGTTGTTTGACCTGAGGCCACCCAGTCCTGGGGTCTACAGGCTCTATGGTAGCGTTAATGGTGACTCTAACAGGACTTATGCCAAGGAGCCCCTTCCAGCACTGCTACTGCCAGTGCCCCCTTTCCCATGACGAGCCTCTACTGACCCACACCTCCATGGGAGACTCTCCAACACTAGCAGGTAGGTCTCATTCAGTCTTCTATGGGGTCACTGCTCCTTTCCTCTGGGCTTGGAACACACAAGATCTTGTTTGTGCCCTCCACAGGTATAGTCTCTGTTTCCCCAGTCCTGTGGAAGTCATGTTATTAAATCCCACTGGCCTTCAAAGTCAGATTCCCTGGGGATTCCCAGTCCCTTTGGAAGATTCCCAGGCTGGGAAGCCTGACATGGGGCTCAAAACCTTCACAATAGTGGGAGAACTCCTTTGGTATTACTGTTCTCCAATTTGTGGGTTGCCCACCCAGTGGGTATGGAATTTAATTTTGTCAATTTTATTGATTTTATTGTTAATGGCCCTCCTACCATCTCATTGCAGCATCTTCTTTATCTTTGGACGTAGGGTGTCCTTTTTTTTTTTTTTTTTGATGAGTTCCAGCATCCTCTGCTCATGGTTGTTCAACAGCTAATTGTGATTTTTGTGTTCTGGGTCTCTATTTCTGTTCTGCATTGGCATTACAGGCTAGCTCAGTCATGTCCAACTCTTTGCAATTCTTTAGACTGTAGCCCACCAGGCTCCTCTGTGGGGTTTTTCAGGGAAGAATACTGAAGTGGATTGCCATTTCCTCCTCTAGGGGATCTTCCTCACCCAGGGATCAAACCCACATCCTCTGTGTCTCCTGCATTGCAGGCAGATTTCTTTACCACTGAGCCATCAGGGATGCCTCTATTTCTGTTCTAATTTTCATTAATTTCTTCCTTTTGCTAACTGTGGTCTTAGTTTGTCCAAATTTCCTGAGGTAGATTATTGAAATCCTTGCCATTATTATATTGTTTTCTATTTCTCATCCAGTTTGGTTAATAGTTCCTGTATATATTAAGTGCTCCAATGTTGACTGTATTTATATTTATAATTGCTATATCCTTTTGATGAATGGACTACATTATCATTATATAGTGACCTTCTTTGCCTATTGTGACAGATGTTGAATGAAAGTCTATTTTCTCTTTTAAGGATAGCCACTACTACTCCCTTTTGGTTTTACACATAATATCTTTTTCTATCCCTTCAATTGCAGTCAGTGGGTGCCCTTAAATCTTATGTGAATTTCTTATAGGCTCTATATTGTTCAGTTCAGTTTAGTTTTGTCGCTCAATTGTGTTCAACTCTTTGCAACTCCATGGACTGCAGCATGCCAGGCTTCCTTGTCCATCACCAACTCCCAGAGCTTGCTCAAACTCATGTCCATCAAGTCGGTGATGCCATCCAACCATCTCATCCTCTGTCATCCCTTTCTCCTCCTGCCTTCAATCTTTCCCAGCATCAGGGTCTTTTCCAGTGATTCAGTTCTTCACATCAAGTGGCCAAAGTATTGGAGCTTCAGCTTCATCATCAGTCCTTCCAATGAATATTCAGAACTGATTTCCTTTAGGATTGACTGGTTTGATATCCTTGCAGTCCAAGGGACTCTCAAGAGTCTTCAAAAGTATCAATTCTTCAGCACTCAGCTTTCTTTATAGTCCAACTCTCACATCCATGCTTGACTACTGGAAAAACCATAGCCTTGACTACATGGACCTTTGTTGGCAAAGTAATGTTTCTGCTTTTTAATATGCTGTCTGGGTTGGTCATAGGTTTTCTTCCAAGGAGCAAGTGTCTTTTAATTTCATGGCTGCAGTCACCATCAGCAGTGATTTTGGAGCCCCCCAAAATAAAGTCTCTCACTGTTTCCATTATTTCCCCATCTATTTGCCATGAAGTGATGGGACCAGAGGCCATGATCTTAGTTTTCTGAATGTTGAGTTTTAAGCCAACTTTTTCACTCTCCTCTTTCACTTTCATCAAGAGTCTCTTTAGTTCCTCTTCACTTTCTGCCATAAGGGTGGTATCATCTGCCTGTCTGAGGTCATTGATATTTCTCCTGGCAATCTTGACTCCAGTTTGTGCTTTATCCAGCCTGGCATTTCTCATGATTTTACTCTGCATATAAGTTGAATAAGCAGGGTGACAATATACAGCCTTGACGTACTCCTTTCCTGATTTGGAATCAGTCTATTGTTCCATGTCCATTTCTAACTGTTGCTTCTTGACCTGCATTCAGTTTTCCAAGGAGGCAGGTAAGGTGGTCTGGTATTCCCATCTCTTGAAGAATTTTCCACAGTTTGTTGTGATCTACACAGTCAAAGGCTTAGGCATATTCAATAAACCAGAAGTAGATGTCTTTTTGGAACTCACTTGCTTTTTCAATGATCCAACGGATGTTGTTAGATCTTAGTTGGTTTTTTTTTTTTAATCCATTCAGCCATTCTATGACTTCTGATTGAAGAACTTAATACATTACATTTAAAGTAATTATTGACAGATAAGTATTTATTATTGCCAATTTGTTTGTTATTTTCTGAATGTTTTTTTAGTTTGTTCTTTTTTCCTCACTTATTATCTTCCATTTTTATTCATTAATTATTCCCATGTATACATTGGTTTCTTTATCATTTGTGCATGCAGTAGAGGTTTTTGTTTTTCTACTGTGAAGCTTACAAAAGACATAATTGAACTTCCTGCTTTAAACTCATAAGAACTTAATGTCAGCCATTTGAAAAAATATAATATATTTATACTTCTCCCATATTTTATGCTATTGATATGACCTTTCACTTCTTCTTATATTGTGTATCCTTTAACAAATTATTATAGCTGCAGTTATTTTTTATTACTTTTGCCTTTTAAATTTTACTCTAGAGTTCAGTGATTTATATACCACCGTTACTATATTAGAGTGTTCTGAACTGACTATGTATTTACCTTTACCACTGTTTGGCATTTTCATATGTTTGCATATTGCTTCTTAGGTTCCTTTCAAGTTAAAGAACTCCCTTTAGCATTTCTCATGAGTAAAATCTAATAGTAATAGTTTTCCTCAGCTCTAGTTTTTTGGGAGTGCAGTTATCTTTACTTCATTTTTAAATGAAAACTTTTCATAGAATAGTATTCCTAGTTAGCATATTTTCTTTTTAGCATTTTGAAAATACCATTTGACTTCTTCCTGTCCTGCAAGAATTTTGCAGAGAAATCCACTGATAGTTTTATGGGGGTTGCTCTGTATGTCACACATTGTATTTCTCTTGCTGCCTCAAAATATTCTTTGTCGTAGATTTTTATGATTATCATGTGCCTTTGGGAAATCTTTAGTTGGATGTTGCTTGGGAATATTTGATCACATGAGTCTGGATGTCCATATCCATCCCAAGATTTTGGAAATATTCAGCCATTATTTCCTTGACTGAGTTATCTGTCCCTTTCTCATTCTCTCCTTCTTCTTTGAATCCCATAAGGTGTTATGTTGAGTGCTCACTTTTATTGCTTTTATGAAAAAGAAAATGTGTTCAGTTGGGAGCTGATGAATGAGGCAAGTAGTTTCATAAAGAATGACAAAGACAACAATAACCTTTTCCTATTAAACATGAAGCTATGGCCAAAGTCAGAATGTGGGTGGCTGGACATGTATTATCTAGTGCTTTACATTCTTATGGCTCACAGAGAAAACTGAAACTAAAAATCGTACACAATGCATTGAAAAAGTAGTGTAGATGACAATTTAGAAAAAAAGACAGTAGCAAATAAGCCTTGTATTAAATGATGGTCAAATCGCCTTTTGTATTTAGCTTAAAATAAAATATCACTGCTTGTTTATATGTCATTTATGATTTACCATTTAAAAGAAAGAATTTTCAAGCCAAGCAAGACTGACTCTCAATTATTTTATAAAAGGATGTTTCTGTTGTGTCTAAAGCATCCAGGAAAGCTCCACATCTGGCCTTTACATAAATGATGAACATTTCCTTTTCTGCACAACAGTATAGTATAAATTTGAGAATTAGAAAGTAGCCTTACATTTCAGACACTAGAATGGGGCAGAAATGAGACCTACCTTTCTCATTTGTATGAATGCTGACTATAATGTAATCATAAATGGCATATAAATTGGCAGTAACATGTTTAATTAATTAGTTTATTTTAATTGGAGGATAATTACTTTATAATATTGTGATGGTTTTAGCCATACAGTGACATGAATCAGCCATGGGTGCAACATATGTCCCCCATCCTGGACCCCCTCCCTCTTCCTTCCCCACCCCATCCCTCTGGGTTGTCCCAGAGCACTGGCTTTGAGTGCCCTGCTTCATGCATTGAACTTGCACTGGTTTTCTATTTTACATATGGTAATATACATGTTTCAATGCTATTCCCTCAAATCATCCCACCCTTGCCTTCTCCTGCATACTCCAATAGTCTGTTCCTAGCATCTGTGTCTCTTTTGCTGCTTTGCATATAGGATCATTGTTACCATCTTTCCAAATTACATATATACAGGCAGTTCCATTACTACCACTGAGCAACCTGGAAATCCCTCCCTGGTTATTACTTCTGCATAACTGAGTTTGTTGTTAAAGCTGTGTATTGAATTTTCCAGATTTTGTTATTGTATTCCTCAGCTTCAGGATTTCTGCTTGGTTCATTGTTTTTTTGTTCTTGTTTTTTTTTTTTTTTAATAAAATATTAACTGTATTCCCTGTTCCTTACAATATATTCTTGTAGTTTATTTATCATATACATAGTAGTTTGTACCTCTTAACCCCTACCTATATCTTGCCACACTCCTTCCATTCCCTCTGGTAACCACTAGTTTGTTCTCTATACCTGTAAATCTGTTTCTCTTTGGTTATGTTTATTCACTTATTTTTAAGGTTACACATATAAGTTACAACATATAGTATTTGCCTCTGTTGGACTTATTCATTTAGCATTCTACCCTCCAAGTCTATCCATATTGTTGCAAATGGCAAAATTTCATTCTTTTTATGGCTGAGTAGAATTCCATTGTGTGTACATACATACCACAATTTCTCCTTTAAACATTTTTATTGGAGTACAGTTAATTTATAATGTTGTGTTTCATGGGTACAGCAAAGTGAATCAGTTATACATATATCTACTTGTTTTTAGATATTTTCCCATATAGGACAATACTGAGTACTGAGTAGAGTTCCCTGTGCTGTATAGCAGATCCTCATTAGTTATCTATTTTATATATATTAATGGTAATGTGTGTATGTCAGTTCCAATCTCCTAATTTATTCCTCCCCCACTGACACCCTGATAACCATACATTTGTTTTCTGTATCTATAAATCTATATCTGATTTGTAGATAAGTTCATTTCTACCCTTTTTATATTCCACATATAAGCAATATCATATATTTCTTTTTCTCTATCTGACTTAATTGCTCAGTCATGTCTGACTCTTTGTGACCCCATGCACTGTAGCCTGTGAAGTGCCTCTGTCCATGGAATTCTCCCAGAAACAAGATTAGAGTGGGCTGCCATTTCCTTCTTCAGGTGATCTTCCTGACCCAGGGATTGAACCCAGGTTTAGTGCATTGCAGGCAGAGTCTTTGCTGTCTGAGCCACCACTTTGCCCACAAAGCTCTGTATAGTCAAAGGTCTGGTTTTTCCAGTAGTCATGTATGGATGTTAGAGCTGGACAATAAAAACTGAGCTGAGCAACAAAGAATTGATGCCTTCAAACTGTGATGCTGGAGAAGACTTTTGAGAGTCCCTTGGACTGCAAGATCAAACCAGTCAATCCTAAAGGAAATCAGTCCTCAATATTCATTGAAAGGACAGACGATGAAGCTGAAGCTCCAATACTTTGGCCATCTGATGCGAAGAGCTTACTCATTGGAAAAAAACGTGATGCTGGGAAAGATTAAATGCAGGAGGAGAAGACGATGACAGAGGATGAAATGGTTGAATGGCATCACTGACTCAATGGACATGAGTTTGAACAAGCTCTGGGAGATGATGAAGGACAGGGAAGCCTGGTGTGCTTCAGTCCATGGGGTCACAAAGAGTTGGGCATGACTGAATGACTGAACAAAAACATCTGACTTAACTTCACTCAGTATAACAATCTCCATATCCATCCACATTTCTGCAAATGGCATTATTTTGTTCTTTTTGTGGCTGAATAATATTCCATTGTGTATATATACCACATCTTCTTTATCAGTTCATCTGTGGATGAACACTTAAGTTGCTTACATATCTTGGTACTTGTAAATAATGCTGCTATGGACATATCCGAGATTAGTGTGTGTGTGTGTGTGTGTGTGTGTGTGTGTGTGTGTGTGTGTTTCAGATATGTACCAAGTAGTGGAATCTCCAGGTTATATGGTAGTTCTACTTTTACAATCACATAAAAAATAATAAGATACCTAGGAATAAACCAACCTAAGGAGGTAAAAGGCCCATACTCAGAAAATTATAAGACACTGATGAAAAAATTAAAGATGACAAAAAGAGATGGAAAGAATACTGTGTTCTTGGATTGGAAGGATTAATATTGTTAAAATGAGCATATCACACAAGGTTTAGGTGGAGTTCGGTTTTGTGGATTTAGTTTAGGTGGAGTTCTGGTTCAAGATGGTGGAGTATAAAGACGTGCACTCATCTTCTTCTACAAGAGCACCAAGATTACAACTAGCTGTTGAACAACCATCATGAGAAGATGGTGGTATCTACCAAAAAAGATAGCCCACAAAGACAAAGGAGAAGCTGCAATAAGATGGTAGAAGAGGCACAAACATGATGAAATCAAATTCCATACCAACTGGGTAAGTGACCCACAAACTGGAGAATAATAATACCAAAGAAGTTCTCTCACTGTTGTGAAAGTTCTGAGCCTCATGTCAGGCTTCCCAGCCTGGGAATCTGGCAAAGGGACTAGAATCCCCAGGGCCACTTTGGGGATTTTGGCCACTCCCACTTTGAAGGCCAGTGAGATTTGATTATAGGACTTCCATAGGACTGGGGATAACAGAGACTCCACCCATGGAGGGCACAAACAAAATCTTGCATGCACCAATACTCAGGGGAAAGGAGCAGTGACCGCACAGGAGACTGAACCAGACCTACCTGCTAGTGTTGGAAGGTATTCTGTGGAGGTGTAAGTCAGCAGTGCCTCACCACAGGGAATAGGTCACTGGCAGCAGCAGTTCCGGAAGGGGCCCATTGGCATAAGTCTTGTTGGAGTTTCCATTAACCCTACCATAGACCCCAGGACTGGGTGGCCTCAGGCCAAACAACTAACAGGCAACCCCACTCATCAGCAGATAATTGTATTGTGTCTTTACTGACCAAGGTCCTGTCCACCAGTGCAAGACCTAGTTTTTCCAACCACCCGTCCTTCCCATTAGGAAGCTTACACAAGCCTCTTAGTCTCATCCACCAGTGTTCAGACAAAAGAAGTGAGAAGAACCAGACTCCCACAGTGGCTAGAATGAAAACCACATTATAGAAAGTTAATCAGGAAAACCACATTATAGAGAGTTAATCAGGAAAACCACATTATAGAAAGTTAATCAGGATGAAAAAGCAGAGGGTTATGTCCTAGATGAAGGGACAAGATAAAACCCCACAAAAATGACTAAGTTAGGCAACCTTCTGGGAAAAGAATTCAGAATAATGATAGTGAAGGTGATCCAGGATCTCAGAAATACTATGTTGTTAAACAACAACAACAGGAAATTAACAAGTGATCCAGTATTGTTAACTACATATTTTGTTTAAATTTCACAAAAATTTATGCTAGAGTCCATTATTTGTTTCCATACCTTATTCAAGCTTCTATATTGTATTTAACGTCATTGAGGAGTTTCAGCTGCATGCAACAGATTCTGGTAAATTCTCTTTTCATTTTTATTCTATTACAAATATTTTCTAATTTTCAATGTTATGGCTTCTTAGATATACTCATCAATTAAAAGTGAAAATTTGTTTTCCAAATAAATGAGGTTTTGTTTAAAGTATCTTTAACATTAAGTTCTTATTTTGATACTAATTTCTCATGTAAATGCTTTCTTTCTCATGTAAATGCTGCAATCACCTTCTGTGTTTTTTTTCAGACTAACATTATTGAGGCTTTAAATGCCTAAGTTGAAGATCTCTCTTGGTAAATGCATATTGCACTTGAAAATATGTGGGTTATTTTCAAATATCTTTTGATATTGATTTCTAACATAATTCCACAGTGATAAGAGAACAGACTATGATCTCAATACATTTAGACCATGATATTCTTGCACTTTGGTTTTCTGTCCCTGGATATGTTCCTGTATCTCCTAGTTTATAGTCTATGAAAACTTGAATAGAATTTGTATCCTGCTGTTGTGGGAAAATTGTATAAATCTTCGTTATGTTGAATTGGTTCACAGAACTTTTCAGGTGTACTGAAAAGCTACTTCTACTTCCTTCTACTTCTCTGTATATTCATTCTGTTAATTTTTGACAGTTTGATATTGAAACTCCAACTAAACTTAATTTATCTACTTAAAAAGTAATTGTAACATATAGTAGAACTATATGTAACCTTGTTCTGTATTTTCCAATTCTCCTGTAAATCTGTTATCATACTTTCATAATTTAAAAAATGTTAAATCAAAAACATAGGTGGAATTCTCTTTGACATAAAGTATAGCAATATTTTTGTATTTGTCTCCTAAAGCAAGGGAAATAAAGGCAAAGGTAAACAAATGTGACCTAACTAAACTTAAAAGCTTTTGCACAGCAAGGATATCCATCAGCAAATCAAAAAGACACCTTACTGAGTGGGAGAAAATGTTTTCAAATGATATATCTGATAAGGGGTTAATATCCAAAATAAATAAACAGCTCACACAACCAATATGAAAAAACAACAACCCTAGATGTCCTCTTCAACAAGTGGTGCTTGAAAAACTGGACAGCTACGTGTAAAAGAATGAAACTAGAACACTTCCTAACATGATATGCAAAGATAAACTCTAAATGGATTAAAGACTTAAATGTAAGGTCAGAAACTATAAAGCTCTTAGACATAAATCAGACAGTATACACCTTGATGTAAATCAGGGCAAGATCCTCTATGACGCACCTAGTAGAGTAATGAAAATAAAAACAAAAAGAAACAAATGAGACCTAATGAAACTTAAAAGCTTTTGCGCAGCAAAGGAAACTATAAACAAGTTGAAAAGACAACCCTCAGAATAGGGAGAATATAATTGCATATGAAACAACTGACAAAGGATTATTTTCCAAAGTATACAAGCAGCTCATGCAGCTGAATATCAGAAAAACACAGCTCAATCAGAAAATGGGAAGAAGATATAAACATACATTTCTCCAAAAAAGACATACAGAAGGCATGACATAAACACATGAAAACCCCACTATGTGGGTTGTCTTTCTGTTTTGCTTATGGTTTCCTTTGCTGTGCAAAAGCTGTCTAAGTTTAATTAGGTCCCATTTGCTTGTTTTTGTTTTTATTTGTATTACTCTAGGACAGGGGTCCCAACATTTTTGGCACCAAGGACTGGCTTCATGGAAGACGATTTTTCCACAGACCAGGGGTTGGGGGTGGGAACGTTTTCAGGATGATTCAAATGGATTACATTTCTTGTGCACTTTTTTCTATTGTTATTACAATGTGATATATAATGAAATAATTATGTAACTCACCATAATGCAGAGCCATTGTGAACCCTGAGCTTGTTTTCCTGCAAGTAGAGAATCTGTAAATACAGGTGAAGCTTCACTTGCTGGCCTGCAGCTCACCTCCTGCTTTGTGGCCTGGTTCCCCTATTCTAGAAGGTGCATTCAGGAAGATATTGCAGCAATTTATGTCAATGAGTGTCCTGCCTATGTTTTCTTCTAAGAGTTTTATAGTATCTAGTCTTCCAGTTTTGTAGTGTCTGGTCTTATATTTAGGTCTAAAATCCATTTTTAGTTTATTTGTATATGGTGTATATGGTGTTAGAATGGTCTAAATTCATTCTTTTACATGTACCTGTCCAGTTTTCGCAGCAGCACCACTTATAAGAGATGTCATTTCTTCATTGTATATCCTTGCCTTCGTTGTCATAGATTAATCAACCATGGGTATGTGGGTTTGTTTCTGGGCTTTCTCTCCTATTCCATTGTTCTACATTTCTGTTTTTGTGCCAGTACCATACAGTACTATAGTCTGAAGTCAGGGGGGTCTGTTTCCTCCATCTCTGTTTTTCTTTCTCAGGGCTGCTTTGGCTATTCAGCACCTTTTATGTTTCCATACAAATTAAAAATTATTTTTGTTCTAGTTCAGTGAAAAATGACATTGATAACTTCATAGGGATTGCATTGTATCCACAGATTGTGTTGGGTAATGTGGTCACATTGAAAATATTGATTCTTACAATCCAAGAACATGGTATATCTTTCCTTCTGTGTTATCTTTAATTTCTTTCATCATTGCCATATTTTCAGAGTACATGTATTTGCCTGATTATGTAGGCTTATTCCTAGGTATTTTATTATTTTCGATATATATTTTGATATATATATTTAAAATTTTGATATATATTTGATACATATTTTGATATATATATTTAAAATTTTGATATATATTTGATATATATTTTTTGATATATATATTTAAATATATATATTTCGATATATATTTGATATATATATTTAAAATTTTGATATATATATTTAAATGATAAATTGTATTTTTTAATTTCTCTTCCTGATCTTTCACTGTTTGTGTATAGATAGAAATGCAACAGAGTTCTATGTATTAATTATGTATCCTGCAAATATACTGAATTCATTAATGAGCTCTAGTATTTCTCTGGTGGTACATTTAGGATTTTCTATTTATATTATGTCATCTGTAAACAGTGACAGTTTTACTTCATCTTTTCCAATTTGGATTTCTTTTATTTCTTTTCCTTCTTGGATTGCTGTAGCTGGGACTTCCAATACTATATTGTTTAAAGGTGGCAACAATGGACATCCTTATCTTGTCCCTGATCTTAGAGGAAATGCTTTCATGTTTTCACCACTGAGAATGATATTTGCTGTGAGTTTGTCATATATGCCCTTTATTATCTTGAGTTAGCTTCCCTATATGCCCAATTCCTGGAGTTTTTTAAAAATCATAAATTGGTGTTAAAGTTTGTCATAAGATTTTTCTGTATCTGTTGAGATGATCGTATGATTTCTATTCTTCTATTTGTTGATATGGAGTATCACAGTGATTGATTTACAAATATTGAAAATTCCTTGCATCTCTGGAATAAATCCCGCTTGATCATGGTGTATGATTCTTTTAATGTGTTGTTGAATTTGGTTTGGCAGTATTTTGTTGAAGATTTTTGCATCTATGTTCATCAGTGATGTGATATCTTTGGCTTTGATGTCAGAGTGATGGTGGCCTCCTAGAATGTATTTGGATATGTTCCTTCCTCTGCCATTTTTTGGAATAGTTTCAGAAGTATAGGTGTTAACACTTCTTAAATGTTTGATAGAGTTCACCTTTGAAGCCATGTGTTTCTGGACTTTTGTTTGTTGGAAGTTTAAACCACAGTTTCAACTACAGTACTTGTGATTGGTCTGTTCATATTTGTTCTTTCTTCTTGGTTAAGTCTTGGAAAATCATACATTTCTAAGAATTTGTCTTTTTATGCCAAGTTGTCCATTTTTATTGGCATATAGTTGCTTGTAGTAGACTCTTATTGCCCTTTCTGTTTCTGAGGTGTCCTTGTAACATTTCCTTTTTCATTTCTAATTTTATTGATTTGAACCCTCTTCTTTTTTTCTTATCACATGCTAAGTCACTTCAGTCGTGTCCGACGTTTTGTGACCCTATGGGGTTCACAAAGCCCGCCAGGCTCCTCTGTCCATGGGGTTCTCCAGGCAAGAATACTGGAGTGGATTGTCATGCCCTCCTCTGGGGGAGGTTCCCAACCCAGGGATCGAACCCATATCTTTATGTCTCCTGCTTTGGCAGTTGGATTCTTTACCATTAGCACCATCTGGGAAGCAACCCGCTGCCCCTCCCCCTTTTAATTGAGTCTGGCTAAATCTTCAACATTTTTGTTTATCTGTTCAAATAAGCAATGTTCAGTTTCATTGATACTTTCTACTCTTTTCTCTGTTTCATTTATTTCTGCTCTGATCTTTATGATTTCTTTCTTTCTACTAACTTTTAGTTTTGTTTGTTCTTTTTCTAGTAGCATTGGTATAAGGTTAGGTTGCTTATTTAAGATTTTTCTTGTTTCCTGAGGTGATAATGTATTGCTATAAACTTCTCTCTTAGAATTGTTTTGCTGTGTCCCATAGGTTTTGGATATTTGTGTTTTCCCATAATTTCCTATTTTATTTCCTCAGTGATCCATTGATTATTCAGTAGCATATTGTTTAGCCTTTATGTGTCTATGTTTTTATTTTTTTTCTTGTAGTTTATTTTTAATCTCATAGTTTTGTAGTCAGAAAGATGCTTGATAGGATTTCAATTTTCTTAAATTTAATGAGGCTTGATTTATGGCCCAGCATGTG
The DNA here is from genome assembly GCF_042477335.2 of Ovis canadensis. Classification (NCBI taxonomy): domain Eukaryota; kingdom Metazoa; phylum Chordata; class Mammalia; order Artiodactyla; family Bovidae; genus Ovis; species Ovis canadensis. The sequence continues at coordinate 68,957,675 of NC_091727.1, forward strand.
ATCTATCCTGGAGATTGTTCCATCTGCACTTGAGAAAAATGTGTATTCTGCTGTTTTGGGTGGACTGTTGCATAAATATCAAGTCCATATGGTCTAATGTGCCCTTTAAAGCTTATGTTTCGTTACTGATTTTTTATCTGGATAAGCTGTCCATTGATGTGATTGGGATGTTAAAGTCTCAAAATAGTTAAACACTATTGTGTTACTGTGCATTTTTCTTTCTATGGTTGTTACGATCTGTCTTATATATTCAACTGCTCCTATGTTGGGTGCATATATATTTACAATTGTTATATTTTCTTCTTATTGATCCCTTTATTATTGTTTAATGCCCTACTTTTTTCTTGTAACAGTCTTTATCTTAAATTCTATTTTGTCTTATATGAGTAATGCTACTCCAGCTTTCTTTTGTTTTCCATTTCTGTGGAATAACTTCCCATCACCTATCTTTCAGCCTGTATGTGTCCTTAGATCTGAAGTGGGTCTCTTGTAGACAGAATATATTTGGGTCTTGTTTTTTTATCCATTCAGCCAGTCTATGTCTTTTGGTTGGAGCATTTAATACATTTACATTTAAGGTAACAATTGATATGTATGTTCCTATTGCCATTTTTTAATTGTTTTGGACTTTTTGTAGGTCTTTTTGTCTTCATTTCCTCTTTTGTTCTTTCCTTTTGTGATTTGATGATGACTGTCTTCAGTTCAGTTCAATCACTCACTCGGGTCCACCTGTTTGCGACCCCATGAACCACAGCAGGCCAGGCCTCCCTGTCCATCACTAACTACTGGAGTCCACCCAAACCCATGTCCATCAAGTCGGTGATGCCATCCAACCATCTCACCCTCTGTTATCCCCTTCTCCTCCTGCCCTCAATCTTTCCCACCATCAGGGTCTTTTCCAATGAGTCAGCTCTTTGCATCACATGGCCAAAGTATTGGAGTTTCAGCTTCAACATCAGTCCTTCCAATGAATACCCAGGACTGATCTCTTTAAGGATGGTCTGTTTGGATCTCCTTGCAATCCAAGGGACTCTCAACAGTTTTCTTCAACACCACACTTCAAAAGCATCAATTCTTCAGCCCTCAGCTTTCTTTATAGTACAACTCTCACATTCATACATGACCACTGGAAAAATTACAGCCTTGACTAGACAGGCCTTTGTTGGCAAAGTAATGTCTCTACTTTTTAATATGCTGTCTAGGTTGGTCATAACTTTCCTTCCAAGGAGTAAGCATCTTTTAATTTCATGGCTGCAATCACCATCCACAGAGATTTTGGAGTCCAGAAAAATACAGTCAGCAACTGTTTACACTGTTTCCCCATATATTTGCCATGAAGTGATGGGACTGGATACCATGATCTTTGTTTTTGAAATGTTGAGCTTTAAGCCAACATTTTCAGTCTCCTCTTTCACTTTCATCAAGAGGCTCATTAGTTCTTATTCACTTTCTGCCATAAGGGTGGTGTCATCTGCATATCTGAGGTTATTGATATTTCTCCCAGCAATCTTGATTCCAGCCTGTGCTTCACCAACCCAGCATTTCTCATGATGTACTCTGCATATAAGTTAAATAAGCAGGGTGATAATATAGAGCCTTGATGTACTCCTTTTCCTATTTGGAACCAATCTGTTGTTCCAATGCCAGTTCTAACTGTTGCTTCCTGACCTGCATATAGGTTTCTCAAGAGGCAGGTCAGGTGGTCTGGTATTCCCTTCTCTTTCAGAGTTTTCCACAGTTTATTGTGATCCACACAGTCAAAGGCTTTGGCATAGTCAATAGAGCAGAAATAGACTGTCTTCAGTAGGTGCCCAATATGGTACTGGAGATCAATGGAGAAATAACTCCAGAAAGAATGAAAGGATGGAGCCAAAGCAAAAACAACACCCAGTTATGGATGGGACCAGTGATAGAAGCAAGATTCGATGCTGTAAAGAGAAATATTGCATAGGAACCTGGAATGTCAAGTCCATGAATCAAGGCAAATTGGAAGTCATCAAACAGGAGATGACCAGAATGAACATTGACATTCTAGGAATCAGCAAACTAAGATGGACTGGAATGGGTGAATTTAACTTAGATGACCATTATATCTACCACTGCAGGCAGGAATCCCTTAAAAGAAATGGAGTGGCCATCATAGTCAACAAAAGAGTCCAAAATGCAGTACTTGGATGCAATCTCAAAAATGACAGAATGATCTCTATTCATTTCCAAGGCAAACCATTCAATATCACAGTAATCCAAGTCTATGCCCAGACCAGTAACTCTGAAGAAGCTGAAGTTGAACAGTTCTATGAAGATCTACAAGACCTTCTAGAACTAACACCCAAAAAGATGTCCTTTTCATTATAGGGGACTGGAATGCAAAAGTAGGAAGTCAAGAAACACCTGGAGTAACAGGCAAATTTGGCCTTGGAGTACAGAATGAAACAGGGCAAAGGCTAACAGAGTTCTACCAAAAGAACGCACTGGTCATAGCAAACACCCTCTTCCAACAACACAAGAGAAGACTCTAAACATGGACTGCACCAGATGGTCAACACCAAAATCAGATTGACTATATCTTTGCATCCAAAGATGGAGAAGCTCAATACAGTCAGCAAAAACAAGACTGGGAGCAGACTGTGACTCAAATGAAGAACTTCTTATTGCTAAATTCAGACTTAAATTGAAGAAAGTGTGGCAAACCACTAGACCATTCAGGTATGACCTAAATCAAATCCCTAGGACTATACAGTGGAAGTGAGAAATAGATTTAAGGGACTAGATCTGATACATAGAGTGCCTGATGAACTATGGAGGGAGGTTCGTGACACTGTACAGGAGACAGGAATCAAGATCATTCCCAAGAAAAGAAATGCAAAAAAGAAAAATGGCTGTCTGAGGAGGCAAATAGCTGTGAAAAGAAGAGAAGTGAAAAGCAAAGGAGAAAAGGAAAGACATACTCATTTGAATGCAGAGTTCCAAATAGCAAGGAGAGATAAGAAAGACTTCCTCAGTGATCAATGCAAAGAAATAGAGAGAAAAAATAGAATGGAAAAGACTAGAGATCTCTTCAAGAAAATTAGAGATACCAAGGGAACATTTCTTGCAAAGATGGGCTCAATAAAGGACAGAAATGGTATGGACCAAATAGGGAAAATCGCTAGACCATTCAGGTATGACTTAAATCAAATCCCTTATTATTATACAGTGAAAGTGATAAGTAGATTTAAGGGCCTAGATCTGATAGATAGAGTGCCTGATGAACTATGGAATGAGGTTCGCGACATTGTACAGGAGACAGGGATCGAGACCATCCTCATGGAAAAGAAATGCAAAAAAGCAACATGGCTGTCTGGGGAGGCCTTACAAATACCTGTGAAAAGAAGACAAGTGAAAAGCAAAGGAGAAAAGGAAAGATATAAGCTTCTGAATGCAGAGTTACAAAGAATAGCAAGAAGAGATAAGAAAGCCTTGTCAATGATCAATGCAAGGAAATAGAGGAAAACAACAGAATGGGAAAGACTAGAGATTTCTTCAAGAAAATTAGAGATACCAAGGGAACACTTCATGCAAAGATGGGCTCGATAAAGGACAGAAATGGTATGGACCTAACAGAAGCAGAAGATATTAAGAAGAGGTGGCAAGAATACACGGAAGAACTGTACAAAAAAAGATCTTCATGGCCCGAGTAATCATGATGGTGTCATCATTCATCCAGATCCAGACATCCTGGAATGTGAAGTCAAGTGGGCCTTAGAAAGCATCACTACGAACAAAGCTAGTGGAGGTGATGGAATTCCAGTTGAGCTATTTCAAATCCTGAAAGATGGTGCTGTGAAAGTGCAGCACTCAATATGCCAGCAAATTTGGAAAACTCAGCAGTGGCCACAGGACTGGAAAAGATCAGTTTTCATTCCAATTCCGAAGAAAGGCAATGCCAAAGAATGCTCAGACTAGTGCTCAATTGCACTCATCTCACATGCTAGTAAAGTAATGCTTATAATTCTCCAAGCCAGGCTTCAGCAATACATGAACCATGAAATTCGTGATGTTCAAGCTGGTTTTAGAAAAGGCAGAGGAACCAGAGATCAAATTGCCAACATCTGCTGGATCATGGAAAAAGCAAGAGAGTTCCAGAAAAATATCTATTTCTGCCCTACTGACTATGCCAAAGCCTTTGACTGTGTGGATCACAATAAACTGTGGAAAATTCTTTAAGAGATAGGAATACCAGACCACCTGACCTGCCTCTTGAGAAATCTGTATGCAGGTCAGAAGCAACAGTTAGAACTGGACATGGAACAACAGACTGATTTGAAATAGGAAAAGGAGTACGTCAAGGCTGTATATTTTCACCCTGCTCATTTAACTTCTATGCAGAGTACATCATGAGAAACGCTGGACTGGAAGAAACACAATCTGGAATCAAGATTGCTGGGAGAAATATCAATACCTCAGATATGCAGATGACACCACCCTTTTGGCAGAAGTGAAGAGGAACTAAAAAGCCTATTGATGAAAGTGAAAGTGTAGAGTGAAAATGTTGGCTTAAAGCTCAACATTCCTAAAACGAAGATCATAGCATCCGGTCCCATCACTTCATGACAAATAGTTGGGGAAACATTGTAAACAGTGGCTGACTTTATTTTGGGGGGCTCCAAAATCACTGTGGATGGTGATTGCAGCCATGAAATTAAAAGACACTCCTTGGAAGGAAAGTTATGACCAACCTAGACAGCACATTGAAAAGCAGAGACATTACTTTGTCAACAAAGGCCCATCTAGTCAAGCTATGGTTTTTCCAGTGGCCATGTATGAGATTTGGACAATAAAGAAAGCTAAGCACTGAAGAATTTATGCTTTTGAACTGTGGTGTTGGAGAAGACTCTTGAGAGTCCCTTGGACTGCAAGGAGATCCAACCAGTCCATCCTAAAGGAGATCAGTCCTGAGTATTCATTGGAAGGACTGATGTTGAAGCTGAAACTTCAATACTTTGGGCACCTGATATGAAGAGCTGACTCATTTGTAAAGACCCTGATGCTGGGAGGGATTGGGGGCAGGAGAAGAAGGGGACGACAGAGGATGAGATTATTGGATAGCATCACCGACTTGATGCACATGGGTCTGAGTGGGCTCCGGGAGTTGGTGATGGACAGGGAGAGCTGGTGTGCTGCAGTTCATGGAGTCGCAAAGAGTCGTTTGAGCGACTGACCGACTGAATTTTTGTTGTTGTTGTTATTTTATTTATTTTTTAACCATTTATAATTTATTTATTATTATTATTATTTTACTTTACAATATTGTATTGGTTTTGCCATACATCAACATGAATTCACCACGAGTGTACACGTTTTCCCCATCCTGAACCCCCCTCCCACCTCCCTCCCCGTTCCACCCCTCTGGGTCTTCCCAGTGCACCTGCCCCAAGCATCCTGTATCCTGCATTGAATCTGAACTGAATCTTTAGTGTTTTGTTTGGATTGCTTTTTCAATTTGTGTGTGTGTGTTTGTAGGTTTTTGGTTTGTGGTTTCCATGGTGTTTTGATATGGAAGTGTCAGTCTACACAAGATTGTTTTAAGTTGCTAGTCTCTTAATTTCAGATGCGTTTGAAGTGTTTTGCATTTATACTCTCCTCATTATTAGGAGAAGGCAATGGCACCCCACTCCAGTACTCTTGCCTGGAGAATCGCAGGGATGGGGGAGCCTAGTGGGCTGCCGTCTATGGGGTCGCCCAGTGTCGGACACAACTGAAGTGACTTAGCAGCAGCAGCAGCAGCAGCAGCTTCTCATTATTGCTGGTTTTGATGTCATATTTGTGAGTAGATGATTTCCTATTGTTTCTGTGTGTCTGCATTAGTGATGGACTTTTGTGTTCCTAATTTTCTTGTTTTTAGTTTTGATGTTTTCTTTTCTGCCTACAGAAGTTCCTTCAGTATTTGTTGTAAAGCTGCTTTGGTGACACTGAGAGATTTTGCTTTTCTGTAAAGCTTTTGATTTCTCTGTCGAGTCTGAATGAGAACCTGACTAGGTAGACTATTCTTGGTTGTAGGTTTTTCTCTTTCATCACTTTAAATACATCATGACACTCCCTTTTGGCCTGCAGAATTTCTGCTGAAAAGTCAACTGATAACCTTATAGGGATTCCTTTGTATGTTATTTGTTGCTTTTCCCTTGTTGCTTTGAACAGTTTGTCTTTAATTTTTGTCAGTTTGATTTATATGTTTCTTGACGTTCCTCCTAGGGTTTATCCTATATGGAACTCTGTGCTTCATGGATTTGATTGAGTGTTTCCTTTCCCATTGTAGGGAAGTTTTCAATTTTATCAAGCCCTTTCTCTCTCTCTTTGCCTTCTGGGACTCCTATAATGTCAGTATTGCTGCATTTAATGTCTCCATGATCTATGAGATTGTCTTCATTTCTTTTTTCTGTATTTTGTTCTGTGGCAGTGATTCCTACCAATCTGTCTTCTAGCTCACTTATTCTTCTGCCTCATTTATTTTGCTGTTGATTCCTTCTAGTGTATTTTTCATTTCAGTTATTGTATTGTTTATCTCTGTTGCTTTTTCTTTAAATCTTCTAGGTATTTATTAAACATTTCTTATATCTTCTCCATCTGTACCTTCATTATTTTCCTGAGATTGGATCATCTTCACTATCATTACTCTTAATTCTTTTTCAGGTAGATTGCTTACTCCAGTTCACTTAGTTGTTCTGTGGTTTTACCTTGTTCCTTCTTCTGGAACATATTTCTATGCTGTCTCATTTTATTTAGTTTTCTGTGTTTGTAGTCTGCATTCTGCAGGCTGCTGGATCATAGTTCCTCTTGCTTCTAGTCTTTGCCCCTTGTCCTCCTGGTGGGTGAAGTTTGCCCAGGAGCTTGTGCAGGCTTCCTGTTAGGAGAGACTGGTGCTTGCCCTCTTGTGGATAGACCTAGATCTTGTCCCTCTTGTGGGCAGGGCTGTGTCAACATGCATGTTTACTGGCAGCTGTGGTTTCAGGACATCTTTAGACAGCCTGTTTGCTGATGGGCAAGGCTGTATCCCACCCTGTTGGTTGTTTGGCCTGAGGCATCCCAGCACTGGATCCTGATATGTGGGACCAGTTCTCAGTGCCAAAGTGGCAACCTCTGGGAGAGTCATGCCAGTGAATATTCCTTGAGGCCTCTGCCACCAGTGTCTTTGCCTCCACAGTTAGGCACAGGTGACCGCTGCCTACCCAGGAGAGCCCCCAAGACCCACAGATAGTTCTGACCTAGGCTTCTATGGAGTTACTGCTTTTCCCTGGGTCCCAGTAAATGTGAAATCTTGTGTGCACACTCCAAGAGTGGAGTCTCTATTTCTACCAATCCTGTGGGGTTTCTGCACTCAAACCCTACCTCAAAGCTAAATGCTTTGAAGAAGCCTCATGGTGCCAGGCTAGGAAGCCTGACATGGGGCTCAGAAGTCTCACTCCTTTGGGAGAACCTCTGCAATATGATTATTTTCTAGTTTGTGAGTTGCCCACCTGGTGAGTATGGGATTTGATTGTATGGCAAAAGCACCCCTCCTACCATTTTGTTGTAGCTTCTTCTTTGTCTTTGAAGGTAGAATATCTTTTTAGTAGGCTCCAGTATTTTTTGCTGATGGTTGTTCAGCAGTTAGTTGTGATTTTGTTATTTTTGTGAGAAGAGGTGAGATCAAATCCTTCTACTCCAACATCTTGTCTCCTCCTGCCTTGATGCATGTTGAAGACTGCCGAGTGTGACAACACAAGTCTTTCTTCACCCAGAGACTCCAGAAGGAAAACAATCCAGCTTACACCTTGATTTTAAGCTTCTGACCTCCAGAAGCAGATGCTTACGAAGGTGTTATGACCTCCCAGTAACTACTTTTCTCCTTCCCTAAAATAATTCCCTTTAGCAGGAATTTTGGTTTGGTGTATACAGGAGGATGAAGAGGAATGTCCTTAAGGCAAAGGTCACCTCAGAAGCTGCTATGATGGCCCCTCTTCTGTCCTCCACTCCTGCCTCAGTGTTCTGACTAATAGATTGGCAAACTGGGGATGAGTGGAGCTCAGACCTTTCAACAGGTCTCCCAAACAATGTGTTCTCCTAAGGAATCCTCCAACCTTCCACTTGCCTGAAGAAGGCTGGCATGGAGGAAGACCTCAACACATCCAATCAAACCAGGGGACCCCTGCAGGGCCACTTGCTTCTGAGTAAAATTCTGGATGAGCCCCTAAATTTGTAGCTGAAATTTGGCTTCTATACCACCAGTACTGAATTGAATCCTGGAGACAGAATTTCTCTTACCTTGTGGTTTTTATTTTATTTAGTGGTATCCTTGTGTTCTTTCTAGTATTTTGTATATCTATTTTAGGGTTTTGATTTGCAGTTACCATGGGTTTATATACATTTATCTATGTCTGCTTGTTTTAAATTGATTGCCATTTAGGCTGAAACATATTCTATTATTTTCTTAAGGTTAATTTTTGCATTTATTTTTGCATTTGTTTTTCTTGGGAAAGAAAAGAAATTCAAAAAGGCAAAATGGTTGTCTGAGGAGGCCTTACAAATAGCTGATAAAAGAAGAGAAACTAAAAGCAAAGGAGAAAAGGAAAGATATACCCATCTGAATGCAGAGTTCCAAAGAATAGCAAGGCGAAATAAGAAAGCCCTTCTCAGTGATCAATGCAAAGTACTAGAGAAAAACAATAGAATGGGAAAAACTAGAGATGTCTTTAAGAAAATTAGAGATACTAAGGTAACATTTCATGTAAAGATGGGCACAATAAAGAACAGAAATGATATGAAAATAAAAGAAGCGCAAGGTATTAAGAAGAGGTGGCAAGGATACACAGAAGAACTGTACAAAAAAGATCTTCATGACCCAGATATCCACAGTGATGTGAACACTCAGCTAGAGCCAGACACCCTGGAATGCGAAGTAGTGGGCCTTAAGAAGCATAAAAACTCAACAGTCAAAAATCTAAAAAAAAAAAAAAAAAAAAAAAGCATCATTATGAACAAAGCTAGTGGAGGTGATGGAATTCCAGTTGAGATATTTCAAATCCTAAAAGATGATGCTGTTACAGTGCTGCACTCACATGCCAGCAAATATGGAAAACTCAGCAATGGCCACAGGACTAGAAAAGGTCAGGTTTCATTCCAATCCTAAAGAAAGGCAACACCAAAGAATGTTCAAACTACTGCACAATTGCACCCATCTTACATGCTAGAAAAATAATGCTCAAAATTCCCCAAGCCAGGCTTCAATAGTATGCGAACCGAGAACTTCCAGATGTTCAAGCTGGATTTAGAAAAGACATTTCAGTTAAATTGCTCAGTTGTGTCTGACTCTTTGAGACCCAATGGACTACAGTACACCAAGCCTCCCTGTCCATCACCAACTCCCAGAGTTCACCCAAACTCATGTCCATTGAGTCGGTGATGCCATCCAACCATCTCATCCTCTGTCATCCCCTTCTTCTCCTGCCTTCAATCCTTCCCAACATCAGGGTCTTTTCAAATGAGTCAGCTCTTCACATCAGGTGGCCAAAGTATTGGAGTTTCAGCTTCAACATCAGTCCTTCCAATGAACACCCAGGACTGATCTCCTTTAAGATGGACTGGTTGGACCTCCTTGCAGTCCAAGGGACTCTCAAGAGTCTTCTCCAACACCACAGTTCAAAAGCATCAATTCTTCGTCACTCAGCTTTCTTCACAGTCCAACTCTCACATCCATACAGGACTACTGGAAAAACCATAGCCTTGACTAGACGGACCTTTGTTGGCAAAGTAATGTCTCTGCTTCTGAATATGCTATCTAGGTTGGTCATAACTTTTCTTCCAAGGAGTAAGCGTCTCTTAATTTCATGGCTGCAGTCACCATGCGCAGTGATTTTGGAGCCCCCAAATAAAATCAGCCACTCTTTCCCCATCTATTTGCCATGAAGTGATGGGACAGAGGAACTAGGAATCAAATTGCCAACATCCATTGGATCATAGAAAAAGCAAGAGAGTTCCAGAAAAACTTTTACTTCTGCTGTATTGACTATTTCAAAGCCTTTAACTGTGTGGATCACAACAAACTATGGAAAATTCTTCAAGAGATGGGAATACCAGACCACCTTACCTGCCTTCTGAGAAATATGTATGCAGGTCAAGAAGCAATAGTTAGAACCAGGCATAGAACAATGGACTGGTTCCAAATCAGGAAAGGATTACGTCAAGGCTGTATACTGTCTCCCTGCTTATTTAAGTTCTATGCAGAGTGCATCGTATGAAATGCCAGGCTGGATGAAGCACAAGCTGGAGTCAAGATTGCCTGGAGAAACATCAATATCCTCAGATATGCAAATAACACCACCCTTATGGCAGAAGTTGAAGAACTAAAGAGCCTCGTGAAAGTGAAAGAAGAAAGTGGAAAAGCTGGCTTAAATCTCAACATTCACAAAACGAAGATCATGGTATTTGGTCCCATAACGGCAAATAGATGGGGAAACAATGGAAACAGTAACAGACTTCCTTTTCTTGGACTCCAAAATCACTGCAGATGCAGACATTACTTTGCTGACAAAGGTCTGTCTAGTCAAAGCTATGGTTTTTCCAGTAGTCATGTATGGATGTGAGAGTTGAACTATAAAGAAAGCTGAGTGCGGAAGAATTGATGCTTTTGAACTGTGGTGTTGGATAAGACTCTTGACAGTCCCTTGGACTGCAAGGAGATCCAACTAGTCCATCCTAAAGGAAATCAGTCCTGAATATTCATTGGAAGGACCGATGCTGAGGCTGAAGCTCCAGTACTTTGGCCACCTGATGCGAAGAACTGACTCACTGGAAAAGATCCTGATGCCTGGAACGATTGAAGGCAGGAGGAGACGGGGATGACAGAGGATGAGATGATTGGATGGCATCACCGACTCAACTGACATGAGTTTGAGTAAGCTCCGGCAGTTGGTGATTGTCAGGGAAGCCTGGCATGCTGCAGTCCATGGGACACGACTGAGAGACTGAACTGAACTGAACTTTAATTTTAAAGGTTAGTTTCCATTTACAGTCATTACAAAATATTGTCTATATTCCCCATGTTCTACAATTTGTAAATTTTACTCTTTCTGTTCTTTTAAAATATTGTTTAATTTATTATATAGTTTTTAAAGATTATTTTCTATTTTAGTTATTATAAAATGTTGGCTATACAAACCCATTCTAAAAGAACTACACTTTTTACTCCCTTCTCCCACATTTTGTGTGCTTGATGTCATACTTTGTATCTTCATGTGTATCTTTTTACTGTGGTTACTTTTGATTTCACAAATTTTTGTCTTTTAATTTTCGTACTAGTTTGTTAAATGGTTGAATGATGGCCTTTACTATATATTTCCTTTCCTAAGGGGATTTTTACTTTCCTACAAGTTCTTACTTCTTGTATCCCTTTCTTTTCACTTTAAAGAAAACTCTTTAACATTTTTTTTAGGGTCTGTTTAGTATCAATGAACTCTTTCAGTATTTACTTGTCTGAGAAGTTTCTTTTTTCTCTTCTTTAATTCTGAATGATAGTCTTGCTTGGTAGAATATACTAGGTTTTTGGTTCTTCTCTTTCAGCACTTAAAATATATCATGCCATATATATCATATATATATCATATATCATATATATCTTCTCGGCTGCAATATTTTTGCAGGAAAATCCACTGATAAGCTTATGGGTCTCCCCTGTAATGTGACTCCATTTTTTTCTTGCTGCCTTTAGGATACTCTTATCTTTAAACTTGCCACTTTAACTATGATATATCTTGATGTGGGTCTGTTTGGCTTCATCTTTTCTTGGTACCCTATTTGATCTATATAATGCTCATCCTATGTAACCTATATAATGTGAATGTTGGTACACTTGATATTATCTCAGAAGTCCTTTACTATGTTCTCATTAATTTTTTTTTGTTGTTTTTGCTGTTCTTATTTCTGTTATTCTATTTTCCAGATCACTTAGGCATTCTTCTGTATTACCTATATGTATTCTGTATTACCTTCTGTATTCCCTAATTCCTTCTGATATGTTTTTCAATTGTTGTATTTTCAGTTCTAGCTGTTTTTCTTTTTTAGTTCCTTGAAAAAATTCTCACTATATTTTTGCTAATTCAGTTCCTAATTCAGTACCATTCTTATTACTAATGCTTTGAACTCTTTATCTGGTAAATCTGTTTCATTAGTTTTTTTTTTTTTTCATTTTTTTCCCTTTTTCTTTCATTTGAACCAAATTCCTCTATCTTATCATTTGGCTTAACTTTTTCTTTCTTTATCACTGCAAAGTTAAGTGAAATTGTTACTTATCCTGGTCTTAAAGTGGTGTGCTTGTATGGGAGTATCCCTATATGTTCTGTATGTGCCTGGTGTCATTGGGAGAGCTGTATCTGAAGGGAACAGAAGTCACATCTTCCCCCAAGGTGTGTTGGCTACTGTTACCTTGGTAGGTGGTGGAGCTGGAGATGGAGTGGCTTGAGCCAGAGTCAAGTGTGAGCCAGAGCTTGTCTCCTCAGTGGTCAATACCACCCTATCAGGGGTGGGATGATTCTCAAGTTGTTGGAGCAGAAGCCCTGAAGTTCATGTCTGAGCTAGTTCTGTTCCTTTTCAGTGTTTGCTTTCTGCACCCCCAGCATTGGCACCTCCATTGCAAAGAGGAGCAGAGGGGCTCCTGGAGCAAGAGGGGCTTAAGCAGGCATCCAGTGTGGGCTAGGGGCATACTGTTGTGGTCCTGGCACACCAGAGTTCCAGACTGTTCCTGATCTGTTGCCCCTGTGAATGCCAGTAATGGCTACCCTTGCTCGGTTAGGATGCTGTGCTGGGTCTGAACCTGCTCTGTCTTTCACAAGTGTGCCCTTTCCTCAGCCACAGCAGACCTCACCCTAGTGTTGAGCAGTGCCAGACAGCAAAAGGGGCTGGTACAGCCACTCACTTTGGGTTGGGGTGCGCCCGCCCTGGGGCAGTCATAGGAAGCTGGTTAGAGTCCCGTGAAATTTCAAATGGCTTCCTCCACCTTGTTTTAGGAGTTGGCAAGTGTATGTGCACTCTTCATGAGTGCAATCTAGGTTTCTCACAGCCTTGCTATCAGTGCCACTGGTTTTCAAACCAATTAAGAGGACTCATCCTCCCACGTCTGGAGTACTCGATATATAGTTTGAATGGCTCACTCCCTAGGGAAGATCTCTGGGTCCGTGGAATCCCCCTCCTCTGTGTTTCTTCCTAGGGTTGCAGGGCTTAACCTGATGACTTTTCCCCACCTTCCTACCCAATTCCATGTGGATCTTTCTTATATCCTTGATTGCATAAGTGTCTTTCTGCCAGTCATCAATTCGTTTTCAGTGAGAAGCATTTTTGTTGTGTTTGTGGGGCAAGATGAGCTCCATGTCTTCCTACTGTGCCATTTGATATCTTGATTGGTTCATTTTTATGGTTTAGAGGTCTTTATTAGTCACGCTTTTTTTTTTCTGATTTTAATTGTCTGTGTACTTTTGCATCTCCTTTCACTTCTTTGGACTTCCCTGGTGGCTCAGATGGTAAAGCGTCTGTCTACAATGCAGGAGACCCGGGTTCAATCCCTGGGTTGGGAAGATCTCCTGGAGAAGGAAATGGCAATCCACTCCAGGACTACTGCCTGGAAAATCCCATGGACAGAGGAGTCTGGTAGTCTACAGCCCATAGGGTCACAGAGCCAGACACTACTGAGCGACTTCACTTCACTTCACTTCACTTCTTTAGGATGATTATTTTAGATTCTTTGTCAGGCAATTTATAGATCTGCGTTTGTTTGGGATCAGTTTCTGGGCTTCCCTGATAGCCCAGTTGGTAAATAATCCACCTGCAATGCAGGAGACTGGTTTGATTCCTGGGCCGAAAAGATCCACTGCAAAAGAGCTAGGCTATGCACTCCAGTATTCTTGCGCTTCCCTTGTGCCTCAGCTGGTAAAGACTCTGCCTGTAATGTGGGAGACCTAGGTTTGATCTCTGGGTTGAGAAGATACCCTGGAGAAAGGAAAGGCTATCCACTCCAGTATTTTGGCATGGAGAATTCCATAGTCTGTATAGTCAAGTCGGTTCAGTTCAGTTCAGTCACTCAGTCGTGTCCGACTCCTTGTGACCCCATGAATCACAGCACGCCAGGCCTCCCTGTCCATCACCAACTCCTGGAGTTCACTCAAACTCATGTCCGTCGAGTCACTGATGCCATCCAGCCATCTCAGCATCTGTCGACCTCTTCTCCTCCTGCCCTCAATCAACCCCCAGCATCAGGGTTTTTTCCAATGAGTCAACTCTTCGCATGAGGTGGCCAAAGTACTGGAGTTTCAGCTTTAGCATTAGTCCTTCCAAAGAAATCCCAGGGCTGATCTCCTTTAGAATGGACTGGTTGGATCTCCTTGCAGTCCAAGGGACCCTCAAGAGTCTTCTCCAACACCACAGTTCAAAAGCATCAATTCTTCGTCACTCAGCTTTCTTCACAGTCCAACTCTCACATGCACACATGACCACAGGAAAAACCATAGCCTTGACTAGCCGGACCTTTGTTGGCAAAGTAATGTCTCTGCTGTTCAATATGCTGTCTAAGTTGGTCATAACTTTCCTTCCAAGGAGTAAGCGTCTTTTAATTTCATGGCTGCAATCACCATCTGCAGTGATTTTGGAGCCCAAAAAAATATAGTCTGACACTGTATCCACTGTTTCCCCATCTATTTCCCATGAAGTGATGGGACCAGATGCCATGATCTTCGTTTTCTTAATGTTGAGCTTTAAGCCAACTTTTTCACTCTCCTCTTTCACTTTCATCAAGAGGCTTTTTAGTTCCTCTTCACTTTCTGCCATAAGGGTGGTGTCATCTGCATATCTGAGGTTACTGATGTTTCTCCTGGCAATCTTGATTCCACCTTGTGCTTCTTCCAGCCCAGCGTTTCTCATGATGTACTCTGCATATAAGTTAAATAAGCTGGGTGACAATACAGCCTTGTGTACAGCCTTGATGTACTCCTTTTCCTATTTGAAACCAGTCTGTTGTTCCATGTCTAGTTCTAACTGTTGCTTCCTGACCTGCATATAGGTTTCTCAAGAGGCAGGTCAGGTGGTCTGGTATTCCCATCTCTTTCAGAATTTTCCACAGTTTATTGAGATCCACACAGTCAAAAGCTTTGGCATAGTCAATAAAGCAGAAATAGATATTTTTTCTGGAACTTTCTTGCTTTTTCCATGATCCAGCGGATGTTGGCAATTTGATCTCTGGTTCCTCTGCCTTTTCTAAAACCAGCTTGACCATCTGGAAATTCACCAGTCATGTATTGCTGAAGCCTGGCTTGGAGAATTTTGAGCATTACTTTACTAGCATGTGAGATGAGTGCAATTGTGTGGTAGTTTGAGCATTCTTTGGCATTGCCTTTCTTTGGGATTGGAATGAAAACTGATCTTTTCCAGTCCTGTGGCCACTGCTGAATTTTCCAAATTTGCTGGCATATTAAGTGCAGCACTTTCATAGCATCATCTTTCAGGATTTTAAACAGCTCAACTGGAATTCCATCACCTCCACTAGCTTTGTGTGTAGTGATGCTTTCTAAGGCCCACTTGACTTCACATTCCAGGATGTCTGGCTCTAGGTCAGTGATCACACCATTGTGATTATCTGGGTCATGAAGCTCTTTTTTGTATAGTTCTTCTGTGTATTCTTGTCACCTCTTCTTAATATCTTCTGCTTCTGTTAGGTCCATACCATTTCTGTCCTTTTTTGAGCCCATCTTTGCATGAAATGTTCCCTTGGTATCTCTAATTTTCTTGAAGAGATCTCTAGTCTTTCCCATTCTGTTATTTTTCTCTATTTCTTTGCATTGATCGTTGAGGAAGGGTTTCTTATCTCTCCTTGCTCTTCTTGGGAACTCTGCATTCAGATGCTTATATCTTTCCTTTTCTCCTTTGCTTTTTTCACTTCTCTTCTTTTCATAGCTATCTGTAAGTCCTCCCCAGACAGCTATTTTGCTTTTTTGCATTTCTTTTCCATGGGGATGGTCTTGATACCTGTCTCCTGTAGAATGTAACAAACCTCCGTCCATAGTTCATCATGCAGTCTATCAGATCTAGTCCCTTAAATCTATTTCTCACTTCCACTGTATAAACTTAAGGGATTTGATATAGTCCATGGGGTGGCAAAGAGTTGGACACAACTGAGTGACTTTCACTTCACTTCTGGAGCTTTATTGGTTTCCTTTTATGATGTCATATTTGCCTGATTCATCATGATCCATGTGGCCTTGTGTTAGTATCTCTGCATTTAAAGGAGCAAACACCTTTTACACTCTCTATAGACTGATTTTGGTGGGCAGAGACTTTCTCCTTTTCTGTCTCTGGGCTGAGTATTGCTTTTGGGATTTCAAGTGAGTTGGGTTGGAGTGTCACATGGATCTTTCTGAGTTCACAGTGGGGTCCACAGTTGTCAGACTTTTTACCAGGGGCTTCAGCAGGTGTTGATTGTGTAGTCACTGCACTGGTGGCACTGTGTCCCAAACCTCGGTTGTAGGACTAACACTGGGACATTTTACTTCAGGGTCTGCAGGTGGTGGGCCTATTATCAGGTATATGGACAAGTGTAACTCCTACTGGGTCACTGAATGGTTCCCTGGGTGAGCCAGGAGTAGCTCCAGACTGCATCTGAGAAGGACTGGAACAAAGTCACAGAGTGCTTCATCATCCATAGCAACATTTAAGTTCTTAAGGCCTGCCTCTAGGGGATGAATATAGATATGTATTCTGCCAGAATGAATAGGCATCTCGGTATGAATATGTATGTATTCTGCCAGATCTCTAGGTGAGCAGGACCACACTCTAAGCTGAGAGGAGCTAGAGCTGAATCACAAGGTACATCCTACTTCAGGATCTATAGTCAGACCAAAGTTTGTGAGTATGTCACTCAAGGCATAGGTGGGTGTTTCTCCTTTGTTTCTCTTGGCAGATGGTGCTGATGTCAGGACCAAGTCCAACTGGGACTATAACTGACTCAGGGGACAAGATCTGTCTTTGTGTTGGTAGCCACAATAACACTTGTTCAACCTTCCACCGTTATCGGGGTACATGCCTACTTTCTCAAAATGACCCTCCTTGATGTTGGACTCTACTGGGATTTTATAATCTCTTACCTATTTCCCAAAGGCACTTTTGTCTGGACTGCTACCAAATTATTTTTGCTGTGGAGGGATATGTGCTGATGTCTTCCTAGTCTACCATCTTGCTCTAAATTTGTCATTATTCATGAATTTTGTGCTGTTGGAATGTATCGCTTGCAAATGTCAAGGACATACTATTTAAACAAAGTTGCCTTGAAGAGGCAAAGATGAAATGTGAAAGGGAAAGTCTGAGCAGGGTTTTGAATAGTGAATAGGAGTTTAAGAAGAAGATGAAAAGTGAGAGTGGGAGTTAAAGGGAAGGAGATTCCAGGAAAAAAATAAATATGTAATGCATTTGTGAAACATCTCAGCATATCTGGAGGACTGAAGTAATATGATCTTGCTGGAAGATATTAGTCTAACCAAGAGACAGGAACAGTGGGGAGGCAGAAAATAGGGCAAATGTAAGCATGTTTGGGAGAAAGAGTCAACAGAGCATGTTGAGCAATTCTCAGGTGAGATGTGGAATAAGTCACAGTTAACAATCATATTTCAACTTCATTGCCTAGATGAACAGTGATGTAAGTCATCATGATAGAGGCTGTGGTAAGAAGAGTGGCTTTGGTGGGAGAAGATGATACCTTTACTTTTTAAACATGATGAATTTGTCTAAGTCCTTCTCTCACATAGTAGTCTAGACATTGGTCAAATAGCCTGGGACAGGAATTTATGATAGGAATAGCTCATATCCAGACCAATATGAAGGAGTCACAGAGGCTGTTTGTTTTATAAAGAGTTATTGAAACACATTCAAGTCCATTTGTTTTCTTATAGTTTATGGCTGCCTTCCCACTATAACAGTACAGTTGAGTAGTTGTGACAGAGATCATATGAGGCTCTTTTTGGAAAAAGTGTGCCATCCCACGGTCTAAGGGAAAGATAAGATTCTAACACAAGTCCGACTACAGACATCAACTAGAGGATCAAACTCTTACCCAGCCTCTGTAAGGAAGAAAGTAGAGACTGACCAGGGTGGTGGTCTCATCCTGGGGCCCAACATGAGAAAAGGGAGTTTTCAGCCAAGGCATCTTGAGATGCCCAAACCAGAGAACAAGCTAAGCTGAAAATAACCTGGAAAGATGAAGACTCGGAAGTAGGGAGGATTTATTGGAACCATTACAAGTCAAAGAATGCTATAGGTAGGAACTTGAAGCTGAGACACAGAACCAAATACCAAGAGCTGAGGAGATTAAAATATGAGAGCAAAACCAAATGCAAGTGAGTTAGGATCAATAGTAGCAGTGAGTTGGGTGGGCAAATGGTTGGGGTAGTCAGAATAAATGTCAGAGAAATATAGATCAATGGAACAGAATAGACAGCCCAGAGATAAATCCACGCACCTATGGACACCTTATCTTTGACAAAGGAGGCAAGAATATACAATCTATTAAAGACAATCTCTTTAACAAGTGGTGCTGGGAAAATTGGTCAACCACTTGTAAAAGAATGAAACTAGAACACTTTCTAACACCATACACAAAAATTAACTCAAAATGGATTAAAGATCTAAACTCAAGGCCAGAAACTATAAAACTCCTAGAAGAAAATATAGGCAAACACTCTCCGAATTAAATCACAGCAGGATCCTCTATGACCCACCTCCCAGAATATTGGAAATAAAAGCAAAAATAAACAAATGGGACCTAATTAAAATTAAAAGCTTCTGCACAACAAAGGAAACTATAAGCAAGGGGAAAAGACAGCCTTCAGAATGGGAGAAAATAATAGCAAATGAAGCAACTGACAAAGAATTAATCTCAAAAATATACAAGCAACTCCTATAGCTCAATTCCAGAAAAATAAAAGACCCAATCAAAAAATGGGCCAAATAACTAACAGACATTTCTCCAAAGAAGACATACAGATGGCTAACAAACACATGAACAGATGCTCAGCATCAATCGTTATCAGAGAAATGCAAATCAAAACCACGATGATTTCAGGCCAGTCAGAATGACTGCTATCCAAAAGTCTATAAACATAAATGCTGGAGAGGGTGTGGAGAAAAGGGAACCCTCCTACACTGTTGGTGGGAATGCAAACTAGTTCAGCCACTATGGAGAACAGTGTGGAGATTCCTTAAAACCTGGAAATAGAACTGCCATATGATCCAGCAATCCCACTGCTGGGCATACACACCGAGGAAACCAGAATTGAAAGAGACACGTGTACCCCAATGTTCATTGCAATGCTGTTTATAATAGCCAGGACATGGAAGCAACCTAGATGTCCATCAGCAGACGAATGGATAAGAAATTTGTGGTACATATACACAATGGAGTATTACTCAGCCATTAAAAAGAATACATTTGAATCAGTTCTAATGAGGTGGATGAAACTGGAGCCTATTATACAGAGTGAAGCAAGCCAGAAAGAAAAACACCAATAAAGTATACTAACGCATATATATGGAATTTAGAAAGATGGTAATGATAACCTTGTATGAGAGACAGCAAAAGAGACACAGATGCATAGAACAGTCTTATGGACTCTGTGGGAGAGGGCGAGGGTGGGGTGATTTGGGAGAATGGCACTGAAACATGTATAATATCGTATCTGAAATCAATCGCCAGTCCAGGTTCAATGCATGATACAGGATGCTCGGGGCTGGTGCACTAGGATGACCCAGAGGGATGGTATGGGGAGGGAGGTAGGAGGGGGGTTCAGGATGGGGAACACATGTACACCCGTGGTGGATTCATGTCGATGTATGGCAAAACCAATACAATATTTATTGTAAAGTTAAAAAAAAAAAAAGAATACGTTCAGAATGAAATTGTCTTTTGAGAGGTATTGGTGAAGGTCTGAGATGATTATTAGTGTCTGTAGCATGGTTTTAAGAGTTGACTAAGATGTGACATTTTGGTGGGTCAGTTAATTTAAAAGAGCAATGCCAGAACAGATGCTACCCTTTCCTGGGTCAGGGCACACTGTTCCTATGTTTGCCCAAAAGAAAATGATGACATATTCTGGGGTGTTTTATGGTGATGAAAAGTGCTCTTCTAGCTGATATGCATCCAACTACACCAAGTATTGGAACTGATTAATATTAGTGGGAGTCTAGTACTTGTTCTTACCATGTATTCTAACTCCCCATATGGAGATTCCCAAACAAGTGGAGACCAATATGAAGGGGTAAGAATCACAGAGGCTTTTTGACTCTTTTGGTGGGGTGGCTTTTATGGGTAGGATCTAGCAGGGAGTGGGTAACAAGATGTTAAAACCATTTGTGTGGGAAGCAATTGGAAATTGAAAGGCTTGTATGGTCTTCAACAGCCCCAGATATAATTTTCAGGGTTGAATGATGCTGATGTGGCTTAAAGAGAGCAAGATAGTACGTCACACTGTTATGTATCCTCTAGAGCTACATAGTGTACTGTATTGTAGACCTTCTTCTTGAATAGCCTTTACCTCTTCTGGGTATTATGAGAATTGCCTGGGTTGTGTTATTTTCTTAATAGTATGAGGAAGTGATGGAGATGAAAACCACAGTTTTGGATCAATGTTTAGGTAAGTAGTCTAGTGAATTGTTATAAAAAGAATGTGGTAGAGTAGAAATAGTCATATTGTTTGAGGGGGTATAATAAATCCCTTAGAAGAAATGGAGTAGTCATCACAGTCAACAAAACAGTCCGAAATGCAGTACTTGGCCGCAATCTCAAAAATGACAGAATGATCTCTGTTCATTTCCAAAGCAAACCATTCAATATCACAGCAATCCAACTCTATGACCCGACCAGAAATGATGCAGAAGCTGAGTTGAACGGTTCTATGAAGACCTACAAGACCTTTTAGAACTAACACCCCCCAAAATATGTTCTTTTCACCATAGGGGGCTGGAATGCAAAAAGAGGAAATCAAGAGATACCTAGAGTAACAGGCAAATTTGGCCTTGCACTACAAAATGAAGCAGGGCAAAGGCTAACAGAGTTTTGCCAAGAGAATGCACTCATCATGAATCTCCCTGTTAGCACTGCTTTTACTGAATCCCATAGGTTTGAGGTTGTCGTATTTTCATCTTCATTTTTTTCTATGCATATTTTGATTTCCTTTTTGATTTCTTCTGTGATCTGTTGATTATTCAGAAGCATGTTGTTTAGCCTCCATATGTTTGTATTTCTAATAGTTTTTTTTTCTGTAGTTGACATCTAATCTTACCACATTGTGCTCAGAAAATATGCTTGAAATGATTTCTTTTTTTTTTTTTTTCTAATTTACCAAGGCTAGATTTACAGCCCAGAATGTGATCTATTCTGGAGAATGTTCCATGTGCACTTGAGAAAAGTTGAATTCTGGTTTTCTTTAGTGAAATGCCCTATAGATATCAATTAGTTCTAACTGGTCCATTGTATCATTTAGAGCTTGTGTTTCCTAACTAATTTTCTCTTTGTTTGATCTATCCATAGGTGTGAGTGGGGTATTAAGGTCCCCCACTATTATTGTGTTACTGTTAATTTCCCATTTCATACTTGTTAGCATTTGCCTTACATAATGGGGTGCTCCTATGTTGGGTGCATATATATTTATAATTGTTTTATCTCCTTCCTGGATTGATCCTTTGATCATTATGTAATGTCTTTCTTTGTCTCTTTTCACAGCCTTTTTTTCAAAGTCTATTTTATCTGATACGAGTATTGCTACTCCTGCTTTCTTTGGTCCCTATCTGCATGAAGTATCTTTTTCCAGCCCTTTACTTTCAGTCTGTATGTGTCCCTAGGTTTGAGGTGGGTCTCTTATAGACAGCACATATAGGGGTCTTGTTTTTGTTTCCATTCTGCCAGACTTTGTATTTTGGTTGGAGTATTTAGCCCATTTATGATCCTGTTGCCATTTACTTTGTTGTTTTGGATTTGTTTTTATAAATCTTTACTTTGTTTCCTGTCTAGAGAAGATCCTTTAGCATTTGTTGAAGAGCTGGTTTGGTGGTGCTGAATTCTCTCAGCTTTTGCTTGTCTGTAAAGCTTTTGATTTGTCCTTCATATCTGAATGAGATCCTTGCTGGGTAGAGTAATCTTGATTATAGGTTTTTTCTTTCATCACTTTAAGTATGTCCTGCCATTCCCTTCTGGCCTGGAGAGTTTCTATTGAAAGATCAACTGTTGTCCTTATGGGGATCTCCTTGTGTGTTATTTGTTGCTTTTCCCTTGCTGCTTTTAATATTGCTCTTTGTGTTTGATCTTTGTTAGTGTGATTAATATGTGTCTTGAGGTGTTTTGCCTTGGGTTTATCCTATTTGGGACCCTCTGGGTTTCTTGGAATTGGGTGGCTATTTCCCTTCCCATAATAGGGAATTTTTCAACTACTATCTTCTCATGCCCTTTCTTTTTGTCTTCTTCTGGGACATCTATGAATCGAATGTTGGGGTGTTTTACATTGTCCCAGAGGTTTCTGAGGTTGTCCTCATTTAATTCATTTTTTTCTTTTTTCCTCTCTGCTTCATTTATTTCCAACATTATATTTTCCACCTCACGTATCCTCTCTTCTTCCTCATTCTACTGTTGGACTCCAGAGTCCTTTTATCTCAGTTATTGCATTATTCATTATTGATTGGTTTTTCTTTATTTCTTCTAGGTCCTTATTAAACATTTCTTGTATCTCCTCAATTCTTGTCTCTAGTCTATTTATCTATAGCTCCATTTTGTTTTCAAAATTTTGGATCATTTTACTATCATTATTCTGAATTCTTTTTCAGGTAGACTCCTTATCTTCTCCTCTTTTGTTTGGTTAGTGGGTTTTTATCATGTTTCTTCACCTGCTGAATATTTCCCTGCCTTTTCATTTTATTTAGATTGCCGTGTTTGGGCTGTCCTTTCTGCAGGCTGGAAGTTCATGGCTCCTCTTAATTGTAGAGTCTGCTTCTTGTGGGTGGAGTTGGACTAATGGCTTGTCAAGGTTTCCTGGTTATGGAGGCTTGTGTCTGTGTTTTGGTGCATGGAAATGGATCTCTTCTCTCTGGAGTGCAATGAAGTTTCCAGTTCTGAGTTTTTGGGTGTCTATGGGTTTAGCATGGCTTTGGGCAGCTCGTCTTTTAATGTTCAGGGTTGTGTTCCTGTTTTGCTGGAGAATTATCATGGCATGTCTTACACTGGATCTTGTTGGCTTTGGGGTGGAGCTTCGTTTCAGAGTAGGTGTGAAGACTTTTGGGTAAGCTCTTGTCTAATTAGGTTCTCTGGAGTCTGGAGTTCTCTGATGTTCTAAAGTTTTGTAGTTAAGCCTCCTGCGAAGGTTATAAACCTAGAATAGAGGTTAGACTCTCAAAAATATAAAAATACAAAACAATCACAATAATTTAAAAGTATATATGGAATTTAATTTTTTAAATAGGGGTTTTTTGAAAGGTAATAGTAGGCTATAAAAATGAATGTTAAAGGTATAATAAAGAACTAATTTTTAAAAAATCAAAAAGTTATAATAGTAAAAATATATCTAGGAATTTATCTGGAGCTGTTGTGGACAGTGCAGGGTCAGTTCAATGTCAGATAGTCCCTTGTTCCAGCTTGTACTTGTTCTGAAGGTCTATAGGTGCCCCTCAAATGTCTCCAGTATTAATTTTAGGATTTTAATCTGTTGCACCTGTTACTTCCAGAGCAGCTCCCCCTTCTTTGTTTATTTTGGCTTCCTCTGTTTGCAAGACTCTTCAGTGTCTGATTTCCCCCCGACACAAGGGGACAAAGGTGGCCACTTGTTGAGGATCACTTGTTCAGTTGTGTTGTGAGGAGGGAGGGACACTGCAAAACAAATACCACTAGAGTGTGTGGGGAATGCTTACAGTGGATGGACCACACTGAGTTTGCCACAGCCCAAGGCAGCATGTGCTTCCTGGGTCTACACTGCTCGGTTGCCACAGTGCTCTGCAAGGGCACTGTCCCAAGTGGACCCTGCATTTCATGCACTTCCCAGGTCTAAGTCACTCAGGTTCTTGGGTGCCCTGCAAGGGCACAGACTCAGATGGGGTGTGCGTTTAGTGCCCTTTCCAGGTCAGAGGAGCTCAGGTGACTAGGTGCTTGGTGAGCGTACTGTCCCAGATGGGCTGTGCATCTTATTTACCTCCCAGGTCCCTGACACTTGATTTCCCCGGTGCACTGTGAGAGCACAGTCCCAACTGTGCTGTGTGTTTCCTCTGCGTAGCTGATCTCAAGCTGTGACACTCCTGGCAGATGTCAACCATCCAGGATCCCAGGAAGACAAGTTTACCAACTGGGAGCCTTCTCAGTTTGGTGGAAGATGTGGTCTCTGGGGCTGAGATTGCAGCAGCCCCTTGCCTTCCAGCTCTGGCTGTCGATCACCTGCCTCTCTGCCTCTGGGGAGGGAGGGCCCTATATGCAGCCAGTTTGCTCTCCTTTGGTATTCGCTCAATCCTTTGTTCTGTGAGCACTCCAGGGGTCACCGTGTGATGATAGAGCCTTTTGAGGAAAAGGTTGTGTGTGTGTGTGTGTGTGTGTGTGTCTGTCTGTCTGTCTGTCTGTCTGGCAAACCCATGGTTTGGGTTGCTATCTCACATTAGCTTCCTCAGGTTGTCCTCAGGGCATTCAGGCCTGGTCCTTACCATAAGGATCGATGATGCAGCCTGCATCTCCCTGCCCAGCCCCCACTCCCTGGTGGTGGACATGAGCGTCTGGGCCACTTCTCTGCTGGCAGTTGCGGTTAGGCACATATTCTGTGAGGTTTTTTTCCCTCCTGTTTATGTTGCCCTCTGAGATTCCAAAATCCCCCACAGACACACCTGTGAGAGGGTTTCCTACTGTGTGGTGACTTCTCCTTCCCGACTCCTTCCCCAGGATGGGGCTCTGTCCCTAAATCTTTTGTCTCAGTTTTTGTCTTTTATATTTTGTCCTACCTCCTTTTGAAGAGATTGGGCTACCTTTCTGGGTGCTTGGTGTCCTCCACCAGTGTTCAGAAGTTGTTTTTTTGGAAGTTGCTTAGCATTCAAATGATCTTTTGATGAATTTTGGGGGAGAAAGTGGTCTCCTCCTCCTATTCCCCTGCCGTCTTGGGACTGTGCCTATTTTTTTTTTTTAATTTTTAGTTTTTTATTTTTTAAATTTTAAAATCTTTAATTCTTACATGCATTCCCAAACATGAACCCCCCTCCCACCTCCCTCCCCAGAACATCTTTCTGGGTCATCCCCATGCACCAGCCCCAAGCATGCTGCATCCTGCGTCAGACATAGACTGGCGATTCAATTCACATGATAGTATACATGTTAGAATGTCATTCTCCCAAATCATCCCACCCTCTCCCTCTCCCTCTGAGTCCAAAAGTCCGTTATACACATCTGTGTCTCTTTCCCTGTCTTGCATACAGGGTCGTCATTGCCATCTTCCTGAATTCCATATATATGTGTTAGTATACTGTATTGGTGTTTTTCTTTCTGGCTTACTTCACTCTGTATAATCGGCTCCAGTTTCATCCATCTCATCAGAACTGATTCAAATGAATTCTTTTTAACGGCTGAGTAATATTCCATTGTGTATATGTACCACAGCTTTCTTATCCATTCATCTGCTGATGGACATCTAGGTTGTTTCCATGTCCTGGCTATTATAAACAGTGCTGCGATGAACATTGGGGTACATGTGTCTCTTTCAATTCTGGTTTCCTCGGTGTGTATGCCCAGCAGTGGGATTGCTGGGTCATAAGGTAGTTCTATTTGCAATTTTTTAAGGAATCTCCACACTGTTCTCCATAGTGGCTGTACTAGTTTGCATTCCCACCAACAGTGTAGGAGGGTTCCCTTTTCTCCACACCCTCTCCAGCATTTATTGCTTGCAGATTTTTGGATCGCAGCCATTCTGACTGGTGTGAAGTGGTACCTCATTGTGGTTTTGATTTGCATTTCTCTAATAATGAGTGATGTTGAGCATCTTTTCATGTGTTTGTTAGCCATCCGTATGTCTTCTTTGGAGAAATGTCTATTTAGTTCTTTGGCCCATTTTTTGATTGGGTCGTTTATTTTTCTGGAGTTGAGCTGCATAAGTTGCTTGTATATTTTTGAGATTAGTTGTTTGTCAGTTGCTTCATTTGCTATTATTTTCTCCCATTTTGCTTTACAATGTTGTGTTGGTTTCTGACATAGAACAATGCAAATCAGCCATCATTATATAAAGTTATGAGCCTCCTGATCCTCCCTACCCCCTCCTATCCCATCCTTCTAAGTCATCACAGAGCTCCAGGCTGGGCTTCCTGTATTATACAGTAGCTTCCAGCTAGCTATCTATATTAGACATGATAGTGTATATATGTCAATTCTACCTTCTCAGTTCGTCATACCCAGTCCTTACCCTGCTGTGTCTACAAGTCCATTCTCTATATCTGCATCTCCATCCCTTCCCTGCAAATAGGTTCGTCAGTACTATTTTTCTGGATTCCATTTATATGCATTAATGTACAATATTTGTTTTTCTCTTTCTGATTCACTTCATTCTGAATAATAGGCTCTAGGTTCATTCACCTCACTAGAAGTGACTCAGATGAGTTCCTTTTTATGGCTAAATAATAGTTTTATATATGGGTACCACATCTTCTTATCCATTCATCTGTCGGTGGACATCTAGGTTGCTTCCATGTCCTGGCTATTGTAAATAGTGCTGCAGTGTACATATGTCCTTTTGAATTGTGGTTTTCTCAGGGTAAATGCCCAGTAGTGGGATTGCTGGATCATATGGTAGTTTTATTTCTAGTTTTTAAGAAATCTCCATACTGTTCTATAGTGGCTGTTTCAATTTACATTCCCACCAACAGTGCAAGGATGTTATTCATTTTTAACACAGATGTCATTCAGAGCTTCCTTTTCCTTGGGAATTTAGGTAAATGTATCTTGAATCCTCAATTTTACAACCTGGGCAAGTCCAGCATTCTCCTCATTATTTCTGTGATTCTTCAGTCTTTTATTCTCATATATGCCTCTTTGCTGTTTAATGACATAAAGTAGATATTAATGATTGTTGAGGGTTAGGGAGAAATATCAATGACCTCAAGATATGCAGATGACACCACCCTAATGACAGAAAGTGATGAGGTACTAATGAGCCTCTTGATTAAGGTGAAAGATGAGAGTGAAAAAGCTGGATTAAAACTCAACATTCAAAAACCTAAGATCATGGCGCCTGGTCCCAACACTTCATGGTAAATAGATGAGGAAAAATGGAAAGAGTGACAGACTATTTTCTTGGGCTCCAAAGTCACTGAGGATGGTGACTGTAGCCATGAAATTAAAATATGCTTGCTCTTTGGAAGAAAAGCTATGACAAACTTAGGCAGCATATTAAAAAGCAGAGACATCACTTTGCTGACAAAAATATGTATAGTCAAAGCTATGGTTTTTCCAGTAGTCATGTATGGATGTGAGAGTTGAACCATAAAGAAGACTGAGCACCAAAGAATTGGTGCTTTTCAACTGTGATGCTAGAGTGGACTCTTGACAGTCCCTTGGACTACAAGGAGATCAAATCAGTCCATCTTAAAGGAAATCAAACCTGAATATTCATTGGAAAGACTGAGGCTGAAGCTGAAGCTCCAATACTTTGGCCACCTGCTTCTAAGAGCCAACTCATTAGAAAAGACTTTGATCCCAGGAAAGATTGAGGGCAGGAGGAGAAGGGGGCGACAGTGGATGAAATGGTTGAATGGCATCACCAAGTCAAAGGACATAGGTATGGGCAAACTCCAGGAAATTGTAAAGGATGGGGAAGCCTGGTGTGCTGCAGTTCATGGAGTTGCAAACAGTTTTACATGACAGAGTGACTTTTCTTAATATCTTCTGCTTCTGTTAGTTCTATACCATTTCTGCCCTTTATTGTCCTCATCTTGTCCTCATTTATTCTGTCCTCATCTTGCATGAAATGTTCCCTTGGTATCTCTAATTTTCTTGAAGAGATCTCTAGTCTTTCCTATTCTATTGTTTTCCTCTATTTCTTTTTACTGATCACTTAGGAAGGCTTTATCTCTCCTTGCTATTCTTTGGAACTCTGCATTCAAGTGGGTATATCTTTCCTTTTCTCCTTTGCTTTTGGCTTCTCTTCT
Organism: Ovis canadensis; assembly: GCF_042477335.2. Lineage (NCBI taxonomy): Eukaryota > Metazoa > Chordata > Mammalia > Artiodactyla > Bovidae > Ovis > Ovis canadensis. The sequence continues at coordinate 68,985,860 of NC_091727.1, forward strand.
TTCCACAGCTATTTGTAAGGCCTCCTCAGACAGCCATTTTGCTTTTTTGCATTTCTTTTTCTTTGGGATGGTCTTGATCACTGTCTCCTGTACAATGTCACAGACCTCTGTCTATAGCTCTTCAGGTACTGTGTCTTTCAGATCTAATAAAGAGTCTATTGATAGTCCCTTGGACTGCAAGGAGATCGAACAAGTCCATCCTAAAGGAATTCAGTCCTGAATATTCATTGGAAGCACTGATGCTGAAACTGAAACTCCCATACTTTGGCCACCTGATGTGAATAACTGACTTATTGGAAAAGACCCTGATGCTGGGAAAGATTGAAGGTGGGAAAAGAAGGGGAAGACAGAGGATGAGATGGTTGGATGGTATCACCGATTCAATGGACCTCTCAGGATGAGGTCCTTTCTGGTTGTCTATCAGGATTAGGGATGAAAGGGTTTATTTTTTTCAGAAGCTTCCACTTGGTCCTTGATATTATAATAACTTTAAATTATAAAGCAGAGAACTGAGGTTGAGGTTCTTCTACCTTTTGAATATATCAACCTAATTGTACACTTGACCAGGGGAATAACCACAGGGTAGTTGCATGGACTCATTAGAACAATATAACATAGATTTGGGCAAGACTCCACTTATCACTTGGCCTCCATACATTCCTCTTCTAGCAGGGAGAACACAGTAGTGTTTTGGTTCACCTGGAATCAGTGTCAGCTTAGACACTGCATCTAAGAGTTATCAAAATATCTGAGTACTGCCCTTCTCCAATTCAGTTACCTTAGCTAACAGACATGTGTCACTTTAGGGGAAGGATTAAGGAAGGGGATTTTGCCATGCATTAGTCAGTGGGATTTCAAGGTCTCTTTGCCCCTTCAATAATTGACTCCGTCTGTGAACTGACTTGAATCTGAAAACTGGGTGATGAATCATAATTTTTCATTGTGTTAAAATTCTGTGTCAAAACCTGAAAAGTTCTATCTCCAAAGAACACGAAAGAATTATGTTTTCATTATGGCTGCTGGCATAGGCCTTTATTTGTTAGAATGTGATTTTTTTTTTAATTTTAAAACTTGAGAACATAGTAGTTAGTTGCCTTTTCTGGAAGCTGTAGGGGGCAATATGTTTTCTACTCAATGAGACAGGGGTTTTTGGTGGAATTCATTGCCTTGCAGATATAGGATTGAGGTCCCCAGTTTCCTACTGAACATAAACTGAGAGCATTTCCTGAGTTCCAGAGGCTGCCAAATACTTTGGCTGGTGGCTCTGTTTCTCCTTCTTCACAGTCAGCAAAAGTGGTAAATGGTAACAGGATCATACTTATCAATAGTTACCTTAAACATAAATGGGCTAAATGCTCCAACCAAAACAGAAAGACTGGCTTAATGGATACAAAAACACGACTCCTATATATGCTGTCTACAGGAGAACCATCTTAAACCTAGGGACACAAACTTACTGAAAGTGAGGGGCTGGAAAAATATATTTCATGCAAATGGAGACCAAATGAAGTCGGAGTAGCAACAGTCATATCAGATAAAATAGACTTTAAAATAAGGACTCTTATAAGAGACTAAGAAGGACACTACATAATGATCAAGGGATCAAGCTAAGAAGAATATATAACAGTTATAAATATATATGCACACAGCATAGGGGCACCTCAATACATAAGACAGATGCTAATAACTATTAAAGGGGAAATTGACAGTAACACAGTAATAGTGGGAGACTTTAATACCCCACTCGGAACAATGGACAGATCATCCAGACAGAAAATTAATGAAGAAACACAAGCTTTAAGTGATACATTGGACCAGTTAGACCTAATTGATGTTTACAGGGCATTTCACCCAAAAGTAATGCATTTCATCTTTTTTTCAAGTACACATGGAACATTCTCCAGGATAAATCACATCCTGGGTCAAAAATCTAGCCTTGGTAAATTTAAAACAATTGAAATAGTTTCAAGTATCTTTTCTGGTCACAATGCTATAACATTAGACATTAACCATGTGAAAAAAATATTAAAAACACAAACATATGAAGGCTAAACAACATGCTTCTAAATAACCAACAGATCACTGAAGAAATCAAAAAAGAAATAAAAATATACATAGAAACAAATAAAAATGAAAACATGACACCCCAAAACCTATGGGACACTGTAAAAGCAGTGCTAAGAGGGAAGTTGATAGCAATACAGACCTACCTCAAGAAACAAGGAAAACCTCAAAAGAACAACCTAACTTTACACCAAAAACAACTAGAGAGAGAAAAACAAAAATATCTCAAAGTTAGTAGAAGGAAAGAAGTCATAAAAATCAGAGGAGGAATAAATGAAAACGAAATTAACAAGACTACTGCAAAGATCAACAAAACTAAAAGCTGCTTCTTTGAGAAGATAAGCAAAATAGGCAAACCATTAGCCAAACTCATCAAGAAAAAAATTACTCAATAAAATTAGAAAAGAAAATGGAGAAATTGTAACAGATAACACAGAAATACAAACAATCATAAGAGACAACTATGAGCAACTATACACATGCCAATAAAGTGGACAACTTGGAAGAAATAGACAAATTCTTAGAAAAGTATAACCTTCCAAAACTGAACCAGGAAGAAATAGAAAATTTTAACAGACTCATCACAAGCACGGAAATTGAAAGTGTAATCAAGAATCTTCCAACAAACAAAAGCCTATGGACCAGATGGCGTCACAAGTGAATTCCAACAAAAATTCAGACAAGAGTTACCACCTATCCTACTCAAAATCTTCCAGGAAATTGCAGAGGAAGAAAACTCCCAAACTCACTCTATGAGACCACTATCACACTGATACCAAAACCAGACAAAGATGCCAAACACACAAAAAGAAAACTACAGGCCAATATCACTGATGAACATAGGTGCAAAAGTCCTCAACAAAATTCTAGCAAACAGAATCCAACGACATATTAAAAAGATCATACATCATTACCAAGGGGGTTTTATTCCAGGGAAACAATGATTCTTTTACTTTTGCCAATGAATAAATGTGGTAAACCATATTAACAAATTGAAAACTAAAAACCATGTGATTTATAAATAGATGCAGAGAAAGCCTTTAACAAAATTCAACACCCATTTATGATAAAAAATAACAACTCTCCAGAAAATAAGAATAGAAGGAGCCTACCTCAACATAATAAAAGCTATATATGAAAAACCCACAGCAAACATTATCCTCAATATTGAAAAATTGAAAGAAATTCGTCTAAAATCAGGAATAAGACAAGAGTGCCCAGGCTCAACACTACTATTTGATAGTATTATAAGTCTTAGCCACAGAAATCAGAGAAGGAAAAGAAATAAAAGCAATCTATATTGGAAAGGCAGAAGTAAAACTCTCACTGTCTGCAGATCAGATGATCCTCTACATATAAGTGTTCTTTCAATTCTGGTTTCCTTGGTGTGTATGCCCAGCAGTGGGGTTTCTGGGCCATAAGGCAGTTCTATTTGCAGTTTTTTAAGGAATCTGCACACTGTTCTCCATAGTGGCTGAACTAGTTTGCATTCCCACCAACAGTGTAAGAGGATTCCCTTTTCTCCACAGCCTCTCCAGCATTTATTGCTTGTAGACTTTTGGATAGCAGCCATTCTGACTGGCGTGAAATGGTACCTCCTTGTGGTTTTTATTTGCATTTCTCTGATAATGAGTGATGTTGAGCATCTTTTCATGTGTTTGTTAGCCATCTGTATGTCCTCTTTGGAGAAATGTCTGTTGAGTTCTTTGGCCCATTTTTTGATTGGGTCATTTATTCTTCTGGAATTGAGCTGCATGAGTTGCTTGTATATTTTTGAGATTAGTTGTTTGTCAGTTTCTTCATTTGCTGTTATTTTCTCCCATTCTGAAGGCTGTCTTTTTACCTTGCTTATAGTTTCCTTCATTGTGCAAAAGCTTTTCAGTTTAGTTAGGTCCCATTTGTTTACTTTTGCTTTTATTCCCAAATATCTGGGAGGTGAGTCATAGAGGATCCAGCTGTGATATATGTCGGAGACTGTTTTACCTATGTTTTCTTCTAGGAGTTTTATAGTGTCTGGTTTTACATTTAAATCTTCAATCCATTTTGAGTTTATGTTTGTGTATGGTGTTAGAAAGTGTTCTAGTTTCATTCTTTTACAAGTGGTTGAGCAGTTTTCCCAGCACCACTGGTTAAAGAGATTGTCTTCACTCCATTGTATATTGCCTCCATTGTCAAAGATAAGGTGTCCATAGGTGTGTGGATTTATCTCTGGGCTTTTTATTTTGTTCCATTGATCTATATTTCTGTCTTTGTGCCAGTACCATTCTGTCCTGATGACTGTAGCTTTGTAGTATAACCTAAAGTCAGGCAGGTTGATTCCTCCAGTTCCATTCTGCTTTCTCAAGATTGCTTTGGCTATTCGAGGTTTTTTGTATTTCCATACAAACTGTGAAATTACTTGTTCTAGCTCTGTGAAAAATACTGCTGATAGCTTGATAGGGATTGAACTGAATCTATAAATTGCTTTTGGTAGTATACTCATTTTCACTATATTGATTCTTCTGATCCATGAACATGGTATTTTCCTCCATCTATTTGTGTGATCCTTGATTTCTTTCATCAGTGTTTTATAGTTTTCTATATAAAGGTCTTTTGTTTATTTATGTAGACTTTGACCTAAATCAAATCCCTTATGATTATACAGTGGAAGTGAGAAATAGATTTAAGGGACTAGATCTGATAGACAGAGTGCTTGATGAACTATGGAGGGAGGTTTGCGACATTGTACAGAAGACAGGGATCAAGACCATCCCCATGGAAAAGAAATGCAAAAAAGTAAAGTGGCTGTCTGGGGAGGCCTTACAAATAGCTGTGAAAAGAAGAGAAATGAAAAGCAAAGGAGAAAAAGAAAGATATAAGCATCTGAATGCAGAGTTCCCAAGAATAGCAAGGAGAGATAAGAAACCCTTCCTCAATGATCAATGCAAAGAAATAGAGGAAAACAACAGAATGGGAAAGACTAGAGATCTCTTCAAGAAAATTAGAGATACCAAGGGAACATTTCATGCAAAGATGGGCTCGATAAAGGACAGAAATGGTATGGACCTAACAGAAGCAGAAGATATTAAGAAGAGGTGGCAAGAATACACAGAAGAACTGTACAAAAAAGATCTTCATGGCCCAGATAATCATGATGGTGTGATCACTCACTTAGAGCCAGACATTCTGGAATGTGAAGTCAAGTGGGCCTTAGAAAGCATCACTACGAACAAAGCTAGTGGAGGTGATGGAATTCCAGTTGAGCTACTTCAAATTCTGAAAGATGCTGCTGTGAAAGTGCTGCACTTAATATGCCAGCAAATTTGGAAAACTCAGCAGTGGCCACAGGACTGGAAAAGGTCAGTTTTCATTCCAATCCCAAAGAAAGGCAATGCCAAAGAATGCTCAAACTACCACACAATTGCACTCATCTCACATACTAGTAAAGTAATGTTCAAAATTCTCCAAGCCAGGCTTCAGCAATACATGACTGGTGAATTTCCAGATGGTCAAGCTGGTTTTAGAAAAGGCAGAGGAACCAGAGATCAAATTGCCAACATCTGCTGGATCATTGAGAAAGCAAGGGAATTCCAGAAAAACATCTATTTCTGCTTTATTGACTATGCCAAAGCCTTTAACTGTGTGGGTCACAATAAACTGTGGAAAATTCTGAGAGAGATGGGAATACCAGACCACCTGACCTGCCACTTGAGAAACCTATATGCAGGTCAGGAAGCAACAGTTAGAACTGGACATGGAACAACGACTGGTTCCAAATAGGGAAAGGAGTACGTCAAGGCTATATATTGTCACCGTGCTTATTTAACTTATATGCAGAGTACATCATGAGAAATGCTGGGCTGGATGAAGCAAAAGCTGAATCAAGATTGCTGGGAGAAATATCAATAACGCCAGATATACAGATGACACCACTCATGGCCGACAGTGCTGCTGCTGCTAAGTCGCTTCAGTCATGTCCAACTCTGTGTGACCCCAGAGACGGCAGCCTACCAGGCTCCTCTGTCCCTGCGTTTCTCCAGGCAAGAACACTGGAGTGGGTTGCCATTTCCTTCTCCAATGCATGAAAGTGAAAAGTGAAAGTGAAATTTCTCAGTCATGTTGACTCCATGGACTGCAGCCTACCAGGCTCCTCTGTCCATGGTATTTTCCAGGTGAGAGTACTGAAGTGGGGTGTCATTGCCTTCTCTGATGGCCCAAAGTGAAGAGGAAATAAAAAGTCTGTTGTTGAAAGTGAAAGAGGAGAGTGAAAAAGTTGCCTTAAAGCTCAACATTCAGATAACTAAGATCATGGCATATGGTCCCATCACTTCATGGGAAATAGATGGGGAAACAGTGTCAGACTTTATTTTTTGCAGCTCCAAAATCACTGCAGATGGTGATTGCATCCATGAAATCAAAAGACACTTACTCCTTGGAAGGACAGTTATTACCAATCTAGATAGCAAATTAAAAAGCAGAGACATTACTTTGCCAACAAAGGTCCATCTAGTCAAGACTATGGTTTTTCCAGTGGTCGTGTATGGATGTGAGAGCTGGACTCTGAAGAAAGCTGAGTGCTGAAGAATTGATGCTTTTGAACTGAGATGTCTGTGGGTTTGATGTGACTTTGGGCAGCGTGTAATTGAAGTTCAGGCTATGTTCCTGTGTTTCTGGAGAATTTGTGTGGTATGTCTTGCTCTGGAGCTTTTTGGTTCTTGGGTGGTGCTTGGTTTCAGTGTAAGTATGGAGGCTTTTGGATGAGCTCTTATCGATTAATGTTCTCTGGAGTCAGGAGTTCTCTGGTGTTCCTCACGTTTTGAACTTAAGCCTCTTGCCTCTGGATTTCAGTCTTATTCTTCCAGTAGCCTCAAGACTTCTATACAGCATCGATGATAAAACATCTAGTTTAATGATGAAAAGTTTCTCCACAGTGAGGGATACCTGGAGAGGTTCACAGAGTTACATGAAGAAGAGAAGAGGAGGGAGATAGAGGTGACCAGGAGGAGAAAAGGGGGAATCAAAAGGGGAGAGAGCAATCTAACCAGTAATCAATTCCCTATGTGCTCTCCACAGTCCCACAGGACCCACAGTCTCCACAGGACTGCTCAGAGATGTTCACGGAGTTACACAGAGAAGAGAAGAGGGAGGAAGGAGACAGAGGTGACCAGCAGAAGAAAAGGGGGGAATCAATAGAAGAGAGACAGATCCAGCCAGTGATCAGTTCCCTAAGTGTTCTCCACAGCCTGAAACACACAAAGAGATTCACTGAGATGGGTATAGAAGAGAAGGGTGAGGGAGGAGATAGAGGTGACCTGGTGGAGAAAAAGGAGTGTCAAAAGGGGGAGAGAGCAATCAATCAGTAATCACACTCCCAAGTAAAAATGGGTACAGAAGATTGTGTTCTTAAAGGTACAAAATTGATAACAGATACCAAAAAGCAAAGATTAGAAATCTAGAGTAGAGGTTAGACTCTCAAAAATACAATATATAAAAAACAAAACAAAGTCACAAACGTTATAAAATATATATATATGATGTTTGCTTTAAAAATAGGGTCTTTTTTTGCAAGGTAATAGTAGATTATAAAAATGAAAATTAAAGGAGTAATAGAGGACTTAAAATTTTTAAAAAAATTAAAAAAATGATAGTAGTAAAAATATACCTAGGAATTTCTCTGGAGCTGTTGTGGACAGTGTGGGGTCAGTTCAGTTTCAGATAGTTCCTTGATCTGGCTTATACTTCTAAAGATCCATAGGCCCCTTCCAATGTAGTTGGTGCTAACTGCAGGGTTTTAATTTATTGCACCTGTCACTTCCAAAGTGGTTCCCTCTTTTTATTTTAGCTTCTTCTGTTTGCTAGTCTCTTCAGTGTTTAATTTCTGCCCTTACACAAGGGGGCGAAGGTGGTCACTTATTTAGGCTCACTTGTTCAGTCGTGCTGTGGGGGAGGGAGGAACACTGCAAACAAATATCACTGGCGTGTGTGGGGAGTGCTTGTAGTGCTTCAGCTGCACTGGGTTTGCCCCTGCTCAGGGTGTGTGTGGTTTCCCGGTCTACACTGCTCAGGGTCCAGGTTGCTCTGCCAGCAACTGTCTGAGGTGGGCCCTGGGTTGCATGCACTTTCCAGGTCTAAGCCGCTCAGGTTCGGGTTCTCGAGTACTCCACCAAGGCACGAACTCAGTTGGGCCTACGTTTTGTGCCCTTCCCAGGTCCGAGCAGCTCAGGTGACCAGGTGCTTGGCGATTGCAGTCACCCCCAGGTGGGCAGTTCATCTTACTGCCACCCCTGTCCCAGTCGCTTGGCTCGGTTTTCTGGGTGTACAAGGGGAGGACCTTCTCAGGTGTTCCGTGTGTCTCTTCTGGGGAGCTGATCTCTGGCTGTGACCCTCCCAGTGGATGTCAACCATCCAGAATCCCAAGAACTCGTCGTTAGCAATGGCGCCTGTTTTCAGTTTGATAGAGGATGCCTCTCTGGAGCTGCAATTGTCCCCTTCTGGCTCTGGCTGACCCCCGCCTGCTTGTCTCCAGTGGCAGATGGGCCAGTCCACAGCCTGTTAGCTCTCCTCTGGTATTTGCTCAGTACTTTGTTCTATGAGCAGGCCTGGAAGTGCCTTAGGTTAGGGCTTTTCGCAAGATACTTCTGTCTCTCCCTCTCTCTCTCTCTCTCTTTTTTTTTCTCTCTCTGGCTATCCCACAGTTTGGGTTGCTATCTCAGGGTAGTTCTCTCAGATTGCTCTCAGGGCGTTCAAGCCCAGGACCCTAAACAATGCAGCCCGTGCCTCCCTGTTCAGCCCCCAATTGCTGGTGGTGGTGGCTGCAAGTGCTGGGAGTTGCCCTTAGGCATGTAATCTGTGGGTTTTATTTATTTATTTATTATTTTTTTTTTTTCCCATCCCGGTTATGTTGCCCTCTGAGATTCAAAGATTCCCCACAGACCCGCCAGTAAGAGTGTTTCCTGGTGTTTGGAAACTTCTCTTTTAAGACTCCCCTCCCAGGATGGATCTCCATCCCTACCTCTTTTGTCCCTCTTTTTATCTTTTATATTTTGTCCTACCTCCTTTCGAAGACAATTAGCTGCCTTTCTGGGTGCCTGATGTCCTCTGCCAGCATTCAGAAGTTGTTTTGTGGAATTTGCTCAGCGCTTACACTCAAATGTTCTTTCGATGAATTTGTGGGGGAGAAAGTGGTCTCCTTTTCCTATCCCTCTGCCATCATAGGACTGCCTCCCTCCAGAAAGAGATATTAAGGAACAACCCCATTCACCATTGCAACAAAAAGAATAAAATATTTAGGAATAAATTTACCTAAAGAAACGAAATACCTGTATAAAGAAAAGTATAAAACACTGATGAAAGAAATCAAAGATGACACAAATAGATGGAGAAATATACCATGTCCTCAGATTGCAAGAATCAATATTGTGAAAATGAGTATACAACCCAGAGTAATTTATAGATTCAATGCAACCCCAATCAAACTACCAACAGTATTTTTCACAGAACTAGAACAAATAATTTCACAATATGTATGCAAACACAGAAGACCCTGAATAGCCAAAGCAATCTCGAGAAAGAAGAATGGCACTGGAGGAATCAACCTGCCGGACTTCTGTCTATATTACAAAGCTACAGACATAAAGACAGTATGGTATTGGCCCAAAGACAGAAATACAAGTCAATGGAGCAAAATAGAAAATACAAAAATTAATCCAGCACTTATGGGCATCTTATCTTCAACAAAGGAGGCAAAAATATACACTGGAGAAAAGACAGTCTCTTCAACAAGCGGTGCTGGGAAAACAGGTCAACTACATGTGAAAGAATGAAACTAAATCACTTTCTAACACCATACCCAAAAATAAACTCAAAATGGATGAAGCATCTAAATGTAAGACAAAACTATACAGTTCTTGAAGGAAAACTTAGGCAGAACACTCTCTGACATAAAGCACAGCAAGATCCTCCATGACCCACCTCCCAGAGTAATGAAAATAAAAACAAAGGTAAACAAATAGGATGTGATTAAACTCAAAAGCTTTTGCACAATGAAGGACACTATAAGCAAGGTGAAAAGACAGTCCTCAGAATGGGAGAAAATGATATCAAACAAAACAACTGACAAAGAATTAATCTCCAAAGTATACAAACAGCTCATGCAATTCAATACCAAAAAAATGAACAACCCAATAAAAATGGGGCCAGAAGTCCTAAACAGATATTTCTCCAAAGAAGAAATACAGATGGCTAATAAACACATGAAAAGATGCTCAACATCACTCATTATAGGAAAAATGAAAATCAAAACCACAATGAGGTATCGTCTCATGCCAGTCAGGATGACCATCATCAAAAAATCTACAATCAGTAAGTGCTGGAGAGAGTGTGGAGAAAAGGGAACCCTCTTACACTGTTGGTGGGAATGCAAACTGGTACAGCCACTGTGGAGAACAGTGTGAAGATACCTTAAACAACTGGAAATAGAGCTGCCATATGACCCAGCAGTCCCTATGCTGGGCATATATCCCGAGGAGACCAGAATTGAAAGAGACACATGTACCCCAATGTCCATTGCAGCACTGTTTGCAATAGCTAGGACAAGTGTAGCTCAGCTGATAAAGAATCTGCCTGCAGTGCAGGAGCCTCTGGTCCTTTTATTTGGTTGGGAAGATCCCCTGGAGAAGGATGGGCTACCCTCTCCAGTATTTTTGGGTTTCCCTGATGGCTCAGCTGGTAAAGAATCTGCCTGCAGTGCAAGAGACCTGTTCAATCCCTGGGTTGGGAAGATCCCCTGGAGAAGGGAAAGGCTACCCACTCCAGTATTCTGACCTGGAGAATTCCATGGATTGTATAGTCCATGGGCTCACGAAGAGTCAGACACTATTGAGTGACTTTCACTGTCAGGACATGGAAGCAACCTAGATGTCCATGGTCAGATAAATGGATAAGGGAATTGTGGTACATACACACAATGAAATACTACTCAGCTATAAAAAGAAATTCGAGTCAGTTCTAATGAGGTGGATGAACCAGTAACCTATTATACTTGGTGAAATAAATCAGAAATAGAAAGACAAATACTGTATATTTATGCATGTATATATATATAATTTAGAAAGATGGTACCAACAATCCTACATGCAGGCCATCAAAGGAGACACAGATGTAAAAAACAAGCTTTGGGGCTCAGTAGGAGAAGGCGAAGATGGGGTGTTTTGAGAGAATAGCATTGAAACATGTATATTACCATATGTAAAATAGATGACCTGTGTAAGTTTGATGCATGAAACAGGGCACGCAAAGGGACAATCCAGAGGGATAGGGTGGAGAGGGCATTGGGAAGGAAGTTCAGAATTGGGGAACACATGTATACCTGTGGTTGATTCATGTTGATGCATGGCAAAAACCTTCACAGTATTGTAAAATAGTTACTCTCCAATTAAAATAAATTAATTTAAAAATCATTTTAAAAAGAATATATTGGCTCTTCTGGGTCTTACCTTTGCATATAAACTTTACAATTGGTTTGCTTATATTCACAGAATAACTTGGTGGGATTTTGATATGGTTGTGTTGAATCTATCAACACAAGTTGGGAACAAATGACATTTTAACAATATTGAATCTTTATAATCCTGTAGATGGAATATCTTTCCATTTAATCTTTGATTGCTTTCATCAGATTTTTAGTTTCTCTCATAGAAAAATGATAGATGCTTTATTCATTTTAAATCTATTTTGTTGTTTTAGTGCTAATATAATTATTATCTTTTATTTTGAAATTCTGATGTTTCATTGCTGGTATGTAGGAAAGCCTTGTATCTTAGAATATTTCTGTAATTGTTTATTAATTCCAAGTTGTTTTTTGGTTGATTTCTTTTAGGGTTTTCTACATAGACCATTTTGCATACATGCATGCTAAGTCGCTTCAGTTGTGTCCAACTCTTTGCAACCCTATGAACTGTAGCCTGAGGCTTCTCTGTCTTTGGGATTCTCCAGGCAAGAATACTGGGATGAGTTGCCATGCCCTCCTCCAGGGTGTCTTCCTGACCCAGGAATCGAACCCGTGTCTCCTGTGGCTCATGCATTGCAGGTGGTTTCTTAACTGCTGACCCACCAGGGAAGCCCCACATAGACCACAGCTAATATGAAAAAAACGATGATCATGGCATCCGGTCCCATCACTTCATGGGAAATAGATGGGGAAACAGTGGAAACATTGTCAGACTTTATTATTTTGGGCTCCAAAATCACTGCAGATGGTGACTGCAGCCATGAAATTAAAAGACGCTTACTCCTTGGAAGGAAAGTTATGACCAACCTAGACAGCATATTAAAATGCAGAGACATTACTTTGCCAACAAAGGTCAATCTAGTCAAGGCTATGGTTTTTCCAGTGGTCATGTATGCCTGTGAGAGTTGGATTGTGAAGAAAGCTGAGTGCCGAAGAATTGATGCTTTTGAACTGTGGTGTTGGAGAAGACTCTTGAGAGTCCCTTGGACTGCAAGGAGATCCAACCAGTCCATTCTGAAGGAGATCAGCCCTGGGATTTCTTTGGAAGGAATGATGCTAAAGCTGAAACTCCAGTACTTTGGCCACCTCATGCGAAGGGCTGACTCATTGGAAAAGACTCTGATGCTGGGAGGGAGTTGGTGATGGACAGGGAGGCCTGGCGTGTTGCGATTTATGGGGTCACAAAGAGTCGGACACGACTGAGTGACTGAACTGAACTGAACTGAATATGAAAAAAATGACCATTTCATTTCTTCCTTCCCAATCTATATACTACTTCTTATCTTATTGCATTAGCTAGAACTCTCCGGTATAATGTTAACTCTCTAGTATGATATAGTGATTTGAGAGGATACCCTTGACTTGCTCTCATCCTCGGAAAGCCTCTACCAATAGTTTCTAACCAATAAGTATTGTAGTAATTAATTTCATGTGTCAACTTGACTGGATCATGGGATGTTCAGATATCTGGTTAAACATTATTTCTGTGTCCTTCAAGGATGATGTTTCTGGAAGAGGTTAACATTTGAATCAGTAGACTGAGTGTAGTGGATTGCCCTCCCCATTGTGGGAGGGGATCATGCCATCTGTTAAGGGCCTGTATATAACAGAAAGACAATGGAAGGGAGGATTCGCTTCCTCTCTGCTATACTGTGTGGCTGAGACATTGATCTTCTCCTAACCTTCACATTCCTGGTTCTTAGGCCTTCAGATTTAGACTAGAATCTACACCATTAATTCTCAGGTTCTCAGGCCTCTTAACTATACCACTGGCTTTACTAAGTGACTGAACTGATCTGAACTGAACTGGCTTTCTTGGCTCTCTGGGTCGCAGACAGCAGACTGTGGAATTTCTCAACTTCTATAATCAAGCGAGACAATTATAATAAATCTCTTTTTATCTCTATCTCTATTTCTATCACTATCTCTATTTTTAGATTGGCATTTTATGTATTTATTGATAGTAAATTATTTTACTTTAGTCTGTTGATGTGATAATAGAGGATATTAATTAATTTTCTAACTTTGAACTATCCTTGCATGCTTTTAATAAATCCCACTTTGTCATGGTATATTCTATTTATGCATTGTTGGATTTGATTTGATATTATTGTGTTGAGGATTTTTTCATTATGATAAATATTTGTCTGTAATTTTCCTTTCTTGTAGTTCTTTTTTGGTCTGATTTTGGTATTAGAATACTCCTGACTTCATGGAAGAAATTAGGTAATATTTCCTGCACTTTTGTTTTTGGATGACATTGTCAAGAATTGATACAAATTTTTCTTGAAAATTTAGAAACATTTATCAGTGAATCCATTTGAGTCTGGTGTTTTCTGTTTGGAAGACTATTGATTTAATTGCATATGGTTTAAATATTACTTTTTATTATATACATATATGTATATAACATAAATATATATACATTATATGTACAAACATATACATATATATAATCAGATTATGTATTTCTTCTTATGTGAGCTTTGGTAGATTGTGTCTCTCAAACTAGCCTGTTTTATCTATGGTATCAGATTTGTGGACATGCAGTTGTTCATAACATTCCTATATTATCCTATTTTTAATGTCCATGAAGTCAGTTGTAATGATTGCTCATTATTGGTATTAATACTTTGGATCTTACCTCTTTTTTGGTAATTAATCTAGCTGGGGTTTTATAGATTTATTGATATTTTCAAAGACCCAATTTTTAGTTTTGTTGATTTTCTCTATTGAGTTTCTACTTTCAGTTTCATAGATTTCTGCTCTAATTTTCTTTTTTTTAATTACTATTTTTATTTATTTATTTTTCACTTTACAATATTGTATTAGTTTTGCAATACATTGACATGAATCCACCACGGGGGTACATGAGTGCCCCATCCTGAACCCCCCTCCCACCTCCTTCCGCATCCCATCCCTCTGGGTCATACCAGTGCACCAGCCCCAAGCATCCAGTATCATGCATTGAACCTGGACTGGCGATTCATTTCACATATGATAATATACATGTTTCAATGCCATTCTCCCAAAGCATCCCACCCGCGCCCTCTCCCTCTCCCACAGAGTCCAAAAGACTGTTCTATACATTTGTGTCTCTTTTGCTGTCTCGCATACAGGGTTATCATTACCATCTTTTTAAATTCCATATATATGCGTTATTATACTCTATTGGTGTTTTTCTTTCTGGCTAACTTCACTCTGTATAATAGGCTCCAGTTTCATCCACCTCATTAGAACTGATTCAAATGTATTCTTTTTAATGGCTGAATAATATTCCATTGTGTAAATTTACCACAGCTTTCTTATCCATTCAACTGCCAATGGACATCTAGGTTGCTTCCATGTTTTGGCTTAAATTATAAACAGTGCTGCAATGAACATTGGGGTACACGTGTCTCTTCCAATTCTGGTTTCCTTGGTGTGTATGCCCAGCAGTGGGATTGCTGGGTCATATGGCAGTTCTGTTTCCAGTTTTTTAAGGAATCTCCACACTGTTCTCCATAGTGGCTGAACTAGTTTGCATTACCACCAACAGTGTAAGAGGGTTTCCTTTTCTCCACAGCCTCTCCAGCATTTATTGCTTGTAGACTTTTGGATAGCAGCCATTTTGACTGGCATGAAATGGTACCTCATTGTGGTTTTGATTTGCATTTCTCTGATAATGAGTGCTGTTGAACATCTTTTCATGTGTTTGTTAGCCATCCGTATGTCTTCTTTGGAGAAATGTCTGTTAGTTATTTGGCCCATTTTTTGATTGGGTCTTTTGTTTTTCTGGAATTGAGCTGCAGGAGTTGCCTGCGTATTTTTGAGATTAATTCTTTGTCAGTTGCTTTGTTTGCTATTATTTTCTGCAATTGTGAAGGCTATCTTTTCACCTTGCTTATAGTTTCCTTAGTTGTGCAGAAGCTTTTAAGTTTAATTAGGTCCCATTTGTTTGTTTTTGCTTTTACTTCCAATATTCTGGGAGGTGGATCATAGAGGATCCTGCTGTGATTTATGTTGGACACTGTTTTGCCTATGTTTTCCTCAAGGAATTTTATAGTTTCTGGTCTTGAGTTTAGATCTTTAATCCATTTTGAGTTAATTTTTGTGTATGGTGTTAGAAAGTGTTCTAGTTTCATTCTTTTACAAGCAGTTGACCAGTTTTCCCAGCATCACTTTTTAAAGAGATTGTCTTTTCTCCATTGTATATTCTTGCCTCCTTTCTCAAAGATAAGGTGTCCATAGGTGTGTGGATTTATCTCTGAGCTTTCTATTTTGTTCCACTGATTTATATTTCTGTCTTTGTGCCAGTACCATACTCTCTTGATGACTGTGGCTTTGTAGTAGAGTCTGAAGTCAGGCAGGTTGATTCCTCCAGTTCCATTTCTTTCTCAAGATTGCTTTGGCTATTCGAGTTTTTTTTGTATTTCTATACAAATTGTAAAATTATTTCTTCTAGTGCTGTGAAAAATACTGCTGGTAGCTTGATAGGGATTGCATTGAATGAGTAGATTGCTTTGGGTAGTATACTCATTTTCACTATATTGATTCTTTCGATCCATGAACACTGTATATTTCTCCATCTTAGTGTCCTCTTTGCTTTCTTTCACCAGTGTTTCATAGTTTTCTATATATAGGTCTTTTGTTTCTTTAAGTAGATATATTCCTAAGTAATTCATTCTTTTCCTTGCAATGGTGAATGGAATTGTTTCCTTAATTTCTCTTTTTCTGTTTTCTCATTATTAGTATATAGGAATGCAAGGGATTTCTGTGTGTTGATTTTATATCCTGCAACTACTATATTCATTGATTAGCTCTAGTAATTTTCTGATGGAGTCTTTAGGGTTTTCTATGTAGAGGATCTGCAAACAGTGAGAGTTTTATTTCTTCTTTTCCAATTTGGATTCTTTTTATTGCTTTTTCTACTCTGATTGCTGTGGCCAAAACTTCCAAAACTATGTTGAATAGTAATGGTGAGAGGGCACACCCTTGACTTGTTCCTGACTTTAGGAGAAAGGCTTTCAGTTTTTCACTATTGAGGATAATGTTTGCTGTGGGTTTGTCATATGTAGCTTTTATTATATTGAGGTATATTCCTTCTGTTCCTGCATTCTGGAGGGTTTTTATCATAAATGGATGTTGAATTTTATCAAAGGCTTTCTCTGCATCTATTGAGATAATCATATGGCTTCTATTTTTCAGTTTGTTAATGTGGTGTATTACATTGATTGATTTGCAGATATTGAAGAATCCTCACATTCCTGGGATAAAGCCCACTTGGTCATGATGTATGATCTTTTTAATGTGTTGTTGGATTCTGATTGGTAGAATTTTGCTAAGGATTTTTGCATCCATGTTCATCAGTGATTGGCCTGTAGTTTTCTTTTTTTGTGGCATCTTTGTCAGATTTTGGTATTAGGGTGATGGTGGCCTCATAGAATGAGTTTGGAAGTTTACCTTCCTCTGCAATTTTCTGGAAGCATTTGACTAGCATAGCAGTTAGCTCTTCTCTAAATTTTTGGTAGAATTCAGCTGTGAAGCTGTCTGGACCTGGGCTTTTGTTTGCTGGAAGTTTTCTGATTACAGTTTCAATTTCCGTGCTTGTGATGGGTCTGTTAAGATTTTCTATTTCTTCCTGGTTCAGTTTTGAAAAGTACTTTTCTAAGAATTTGTCCATTTTTTCCAAGTTTTCCATTTTATTGGCGTATAATTGCTGATAGTAGTCTCTTCTGACCCTCTGTATTTCTGTGTTGTCTGTTGTGATATCTCCATTTTCATTTCTAATTTTATTGACTTGCTTTTTCTCCCTTTGTTTCTTGATGAGTCTGGCTAATTGCTCATCAATTTTATTTATCCTCTCAAAGAGCCAGCTTTTGGCTTTGTTGAGTTTTGCTATGGTCTCTTTTGCGTCTTTTGCATTTTTTTTCTGCCTTAATTTTTAAGATTTCTTTCCTTCTACTAACCCCGGGGTTCTTCATTTCTTCCTTTTCTAGTTGCTTTAGGTGTGCTGCTCCAGCTGCTAAGTCACTTCAGCCATGTCTGACCCTGTGCGACCCCATAGATGGCAGCCCACCAGGCTCCGCCATCCCTGGGATTCTCCAGGCAAGAATACTGGAGTGGGTTGCCATTTCCTTCTCCAATGCATGAAAGTGAAAGTGAAGTCACTCCGTCGTGTCTGACTCTTCACGACCCCATGGACTGCAGCCTACCAGACTCCCCCATCCATGGGATTTTCCAGGCAAGAGTACTAGAGTTAGGTTATTTATCTCTAATAAATAGTTATCTCTATTTTTAGTTTTTTAAGAAACCTCCTTACTGTTCTCCAATGTGGTTATATAAATTTACATTCCCACCATGAATGTAGAAGGATTCCCTTTTCTCCACAACCTTTCCAGCATTTTTGTTTGTAACCCTTTTGATGATAGCCATTCTGATTGGTATGATGTGTTACCTCATTGTAGTTTTGATCCACCTCCTAAAGTAATGAAAATAAAAACAAAAATAAATGAATGAGATATAATTAAAGTTAAAAGCTTTTGCATGGCAATAGAAACCATAAGCAAAACAAAAAGACAACCCACAGAATGGGAGGAAGTATTTGCAAATGATGACACAGGCAAGAGATTAATCTCCATAATATTCAAACAGCTCATGCAGTTCAATAAAAATAAGCAAATAACCCAATGAAAAAATGGCCAGGGAGAACAAGATGGAGGGGGGAAGTAGGTGAATTTGAAGTACATCTCTCTCCACGAACACATCAGAAATACACCTTCAGACACAGAAGTGCATGCAGAACACCAGATAAGAGCAGACAGAAGTTCCTGACTAGAGGAAAGGAATATATAGAACCATGCAAAACTTGGTAGGATGACGGAACTAGGGGAAAAAACAGGAGTATTAGTAGGACTGGACCTGCCCTCAGCAGGTGGGGGAACTGAAGCAGGGGCCCAGTCCCCACATCGGGGAAATTGTCTGAGTCAGAGGAGAAACATTTAAGGCAGAGAGTGAAACAGCTGATCTGTGGCAGCATAAATGGAATGAAAATCAGACAGTCCTTGCAGCGGCAATTCATACCCCAGACAGGGAAGCAGGTCCCCTGGAAAACGCAGAGGCTGGGAGCTGGAGTTTAGGGGCTGTGGAGCAATCCCAGGGATAGGGCTGCTGTTGACTGTGGAGAGACGGATTGAGGGGATGTAAGGGAGGGAATGTAAGGGAGGAGACTGTGGCAAGAAAGGCCTGCAAAGGAAAGCCAGGGAGCCATGGAAGCAAGGTAATACTGCTGAGTCACACACAGGGGTGGAGCCATCACATAGACTCTCTCTTTCTACATGCCAGCATTGGCAGCTACACAATACAGAGGCTGGCCTATCAAATGCCTGATGCACTGAACTACAGAGCAGGACTCCACCCAGGGTGCCCCTTTAAGTGCCTGATGTGCAGATCTATAGAGTATGACTCCAGCCAGGGGGACCCCTCTATGTGCCTGGTGCACCAAACAACAGAGAAGGACCCAGGCAAGGGAGCCCTCTAAGTGCCTGAATGGGAGGAGCTATGGAGAAAGATTGGCCAAAGAGGCCTTCTGATCATCAGCTATAAGAGGATTGAAAAAAGACACTGATAGGGCCATAACTCCTGCACCAGAGGCAGTCCATGCCTCTGTACACTTGGCACCACCAGGGTCCCTGCAAGAAAAGCAGCTGTGCCACCTTCACACTCAACTCTCACTGGGGCAGAGCTGCCACAGACAAAAAATGTCTTGCACAGGGTCGTTATGGTAGTGTCTGACTCTTTGTGACCCTGTAGACTGTGGTCTGCCAGGCTTCTCTGTCAGGGAGGGGGGTTCTCCAGGCAAGAATACTGGAGCATACTGGCCAATACTGGTGGCTATATCCTTCTAGAGCACTATATTTCTTGCTGTCCTAGCTACCAACTCCCCTTAGTAGCTGATGCTGCAAGAACCCCTGCTACTCAAGAAGCTGCACCACCTCCACACTTTCCCTCACAGGGGCAAACCCAAGTCCTTTAGGGCAGCCTGGGGAGCAAACCTCAGTGGACGACACATATGCAGAGGTATGAAATAAAATCACAATTGAAACCCAGGGGCAGTGCGGCTAAGGAAGAACACCCAAAACCTTCCCACCAGCTGTACAAGCTACAGGCTAAATGATCAACTAGGCAGACTCTTTGTGGAATGTATACAAGGTTATTGAGAGCTCCCACAAAAGAAAATGCACTAGTTCTGATAGCTGTGGACTTTGGAGGCAAGAACACACAGGAGTAGAACCAGATTAGAATCTGAGTAGCCCCCACAGCAGGTCCAGAGATCAGCACAGTGTTGGAGGGAATTCTAGGGAGAGATCAAGCCCTGAGCCTTTGGAGAAGGAACACTGACTCCAAGACCCTAGACTACCAGAGAACTAACCCTAGGGAGTATGAAATAGTGAGAACTCACAGAAAGGAAACCACTCGAATACAAGGCCCAGCATCACCCAACTACCAGTAGCACCCTGTGCAGGATGAGTCATCTAAACAACAAACAAAATAAAAATACAAATGTAATAATCAGCAGACAGAATTACCACCTCACTCAGCCTTGCCCATCAGAGGAAAAACAAACAAACAAAAACTCAGCACAATTCTCACCCTATATAAAGCTTACACAAGCTACTGGACCAACCTTAAATGAAGTTACTCAGTTGTGTCTGACTTTTTGCGACCCCCATAGACTGTAGCCTGCCAGGCTCCTCTGTCCATGGAATTCTCCAGGCAAGAATACTGGAGTGGGTTGCCAAAGAAAGAATTCAACCTTCAATCCTGGGCAGAGGCAACCTCAAACACAATAAGTTAAAAAAATAATGAAAAGGCAGAGAAATACTACACAAATGAAGGAACAAACTAGAAACACAGAAGTTAAAATAAATGAAGAGGAAATAGGCAAACTACCTGAAAAAGAATTCAGAATAATGATAGTAAAGATGATCAATAACCTTGAAAACAAAATGGAGAAAATGCAAGAATCAATTAACAAAGACCTAGAAGAATTAAAGAACAAACATACAGAGACAAACAACACAATTACTGACATTAAAGATACTCTAGAAGGAATCAATAGCAGAAAACTGAACAGAAGAATGAGTTGTTGAGCTGGAAGATAAAGTGGTGGAAATAACTTCTAAACAGCAGAATAAACTAAAAAGAATGAAGTACTGAGGATAGTCTCAGAGACCTCTGGAACAATATCAAACACACCAACATTCGAATTATAGGGGTCCTAGAAGAAAAATAGAAAAATAAAGAATATGAGAAAAATTTTTAAAGAGATTATAGTTGAAAATTTCCCCAATATGGAAAAGGAAATAGTCAAGTCCAAGAGGCATAAAGAGTCCTATACAGGATAAACCCAAGGAGAAACACACCAAGACACATAGTAATCAAACTACCAAGGACTAAACACAAAGAAGGAATATTAAAAGCAGCAAGGGAGAAGCAACAAGTAACATACAAGGGAAACCCCATATGCTTAAGAGCTGATCTTTCAGCAGAAACTCTGCAGGCCACAAGATAATGGACAACCAAGATTACTGTGCCCAGCAAGGATCTCATTCAAAACTGATGGAGAAATAAAAAGCTTTTCAGAAAGGCAAAAGTTAAGAGAATTCAGTACCACTGAACCAGTTTACAACAAATGCTAAAGGGATTTATATAGTCAAGAAATTCAAGAGGAAAAAAAAAATCTACAAAATCAACCTCAAACAATGAAGAAAATGGCAAAAGGAACATATATATATCAATAATTACTTAAAATGGAAATGAATTAAATGCTCCAACCAAAAGACACAGACAGTCTGAATGGATACAAAAACAAGACCAATATATATGCTGTCTACAAGAAACCCACTTCAGACCTCAAGACACATATAGACTGAAAGTGAGAGGATGGAAAAATATATTCCATGCAAATGGTAAGCAAAAGAAAGTTGGAGTAGCAATCCTCATATCAGACAAAATAGACTTTAAAATAAAGAAGATTACAAGAGATAAGGAAGGACACTACATAATGATCAAGTGATCAATCCAAGAGGAAGATATAACAATTGTAAATATCTATGCACCCAATATAGGAGCACTTCAATACATAAGACAAACACTAACAGACATAAAAGGAGAAACTGACAGTAACACAATAATAGTAGACTTTAACAACCCACTCACACCAATGGACAGATCATCAAAACAGAAAATTAAAAAGGATACACAAGTCTAAATGATACATTAGATGAGATGGATCTCATTGGTATCTTCAGGATATTCCATCCAAATGCAGAAGAATACACCTTCTCAAGTGCACCTGCAACATTCTCCAGGATAGACCAAATCTTGGGTCACAAATCAAACCTCAGTAAATGTAAGAGAATTGAAATTGTACCAGGCATCTTCTCTGATCACAATCCTATGAGACAACATATCAGTTTGAAGGAAAAGAAAAACTGTAAGAAACACAAACACATGGAGATTAAACCACACTTTTCTAAATAATCAACAAGTTACTGAAGAAATCAAAAGGGAAATCTAAAAATTTCTTGAAACAAATGCCAATGAAAACACATCTACTCAAAACCTATGGGATTCAGTGAAAGCAGTTCTAAGAGGGAAGTTTATAGCAATAAAATCCTACCTCAAGAAACGAGAAAAACATAGAATAGACAACCTAACTTTACACCTAAAACAACTGGAAAAAGAAAAACGAAAAAAACCCCAAAATTAGTAGAAGAAAAAAAAATCATAAAAATCTAAGCAGAGATAAATTTAAAAGAAATGAACCAATAGTAAAAATAAATAAAGCTAAAAGCTGGCTCTTTGAGAAGATAAGCAAAATTGAAAAACTTTTAGCCAGACTCATCAAGAAAAAAGAGAAAAATCAAGTCAACAAAATTAGAAATGAAAAAGGAGAGGTTATAGCAGACAATGCAGAAATAGAAAGGATTATAAAGACTATTGTGAACAGCTATATGGCAATAAAATGGATAACCTGGAAGAAATGGACAGATTCTTAGAAAAGTTCAATCTTCCAAGACTGAACCAGGAAGAAATAGAAATTATGAACACAATTACAAGCACTGAAATTGAAGCTGTGATCAAAAATCTCCCCCAAACCAAAAGCCCAGGACCTGTTGGCTTCACGGGAGAATTCTATCAAACATTTAGAGAAGAGCTAAGGCCTATCCTTCTAAAACTCTTTCAAAAACTTGCAGAGGAAGGAACAGTTCCAAACTCATTCTATGAGGCCACCATCACCCTGATACCAAAACCAGGCAAAGGCAACACTAAAAAAGAAAACTACAGGCCAGTAACACTGATGAACATCGATACAAAAATCCTCAACAAAACTTTAGCAAACAGAATTCAGTGACACATCAGAAAGCTCATACACCATGATCAAGTTGGGTTTATTCCAGGGATGCAAGGATCCTTCAACATACGCAAATCAATCAATGTGATACACCATTTTAACAAATTGAAAGATAAAAACCATATAACATTCTCAGTAGATGCAGAAAAAGCCTTTGACAAAATTCAGCATCAATTTATGATTAAAATTCTTTAAAAACTGGGTATAGAAGGAATCTATCTCAACATAGTCAAGGCCATATATGATAAGCCTACAGCAAACATTATTCTCAATGGTGAAAAACTGAAAGCATTCCCCCTAAGATCAGGAACAAGTCAAGGGTGTCCACTTTTGCCACTACTATTCAACATAGTTCTGGAAGTCCTAGATACAGCAATTAGAGAAGAAAAAGAAAATAAAAGGAATCCAAATCAGAAAAGAAGAAGTTTAGCTGTCACTGTTTGCAGATGACATGATACTGTACATAGAAAATCCTAAAGATAGTATCAAAAAATTACTAGAGCTAATCAGTGAATTTAGCAAAGTTACAGGATACAAAATCAACACCCAGAAATCACTTGCTTTTCTATATACTAACAATGAAATATCAGAAAGAGAAATTAAGGAATCAATCTCATTCACCATTGAAACAAAATGAATTAAATACCTAGGAATAAACTTACCTAAGGAGACAACAGAACTGTACACAGAAACTTATAATACACTGATGAAAGAAATGAAAGATGACATAAACAAATGGAGAGATATTCCATTTTTCTGGGTATGAAGAATCAATATTGTGAAAATGACTATACTACCAAATGCAATCTACAGATTCAACATGATCCCTATCAAATTACCACCAATGGCATTTTTCACATAACTAGAACAAAAAATTCACAATTCATATGGAAACACAAGAGATCCCAAATAGCCAAAGCACTCTTGAGAATGAAGAATGGAGCTGGAGGAATCAACCTTCCTGACTTCATATTATACTACAAAGCTACAGTCATCAAGACTGTATTGTACCGGCACAGAAACAGAAATATAGGCCAATGGAACAAGATAGAAAGCCCAGAAATAAACCCATGCACTTATGGGTACCTTATTTTTCACAAAGGAGGCAAGAACATTAAATGGGGCAAAGACAGCCTCTTCAATAAATGGTGCTCGGAAAATGGGACAGCTACATGTAGAAGAATGAAATGAGAAGGCTTCTTAACACTTTACACAAAGATTAACTCAAAATGGATTAAAGACCTAAATGCAAGATCAGAAACTATAAAACTCTTAGAGAAAAGCATAGGCAGAATACTCGATGATATAAATCAAAGCAAGATCTTCTATTACCCACCTCTTCAGTTCAGTTCAGTCACTCAGTCATGTCCGACTATTTGCGACCCCATGAATAGCAGCACGCCAGGCCTCCCTGTCCATCATCAATTCCTGGAGTTCACTCAGACTCACGTCCATCGAGTCCGTGATACCATCCAGCCATCTCATTCTCTGTCGTCCCCTTCTCCTCCTGCCCCCAATCCCTCCCAGCATCAGAGGCTTTTCCAATGAGTCAAGTCTTCACATGAGGTGGCCAAAGTACTGGAGCTTCAGCTTTAGCATCATTCCTTCCAAAGAAATCCCAGGGCTGATCTCCTTCAGAATGGACTGGTTGGATCTCCTTGCAGTCCAAGGGACTCTCAAGAATCTTCTCCAACACCACAGTTCAAAAGCATCAATTCTTTGGTGCTCTGCCTTCTTCACGGTCCAACTCTCACATCCATGCATGACCACAGGAAAAACCATAGCCTTGACTAGATGGACCTTAGCCGGCAAAGTAATGTCTCTGCTTTTGAATACACTATCTAGGTTGGTCATAACTTTTCTTCCAAGGAGTAAGTGTCTTTTAATTTCATGGCTGAAATCACCATCTGCAGTGATTTTGGAGCCGAAAAAATAAAGTCTGACACTGAGTAATGGAAATAAAAACAAAAGTAAACAAGTAAGACCTGATTAAACTTAAAAGCTTTTGCACAGCTAAGGAAACTATAAGCAAGGTGAAAAGACAACCCTCAGAATGGGACAAAATAATAACAAATGAAGCAACTGACAAAAGATTAATTTCCAAAATACGCAAGGAGCTCATACAACTCAATGTCAGAAAAACAAACAACCCAATCAAAAAGTGGGGAAAAGACCTAAACAAACATTTCTCCAGAAAAGACATACAGATGGCTAACAAATGCATGAAAATATGCTCAACATCGCTCATTACTAGAGAAATGCAAATCAAAACTACAATGAGATATCATCTCACACTGGTCAGAATGGCCATTATCAAAAAGCTTACAAACAATAAATGCTGGAAAGGGTGTAGAGAAAAGGGAACCTTCTGGAACTGTTGGAGGGAATGTAAATTGATACAGCCATTATGGAAGATGGTATGTAGATTCCTTTAAAAACTAGGAAGAAAACCACCATATGACCCAGCAATCCCACTCCTAGGTATACACCCTGAGGAAACCAAAGTTTAAAAGACACATGGGGGGGGGCGGTCCTAAGATGTCAGAGGAATAGGAAGGGGAGACCACTTTCTCCCTCACAAATTCATCAAAAGAACATTTGAACGCTGAGTGAACTTCACAAAACAACTTCTAAATGTTGGCAGAGGACATCAGGCACCCAGAAAAGCAGCCCATTGTCTTTGAAAAGAGGTAGGAAAAAATATAAAAGCCGGAAAAAAGAGACAAAAGAGGTAGGGAGGGAGCTCCATCCCAGGAAGGGAGTCTTAAAAAAGAGAGGTTTCCAAACACCAGGAAACACTCTCACTTCTGAGTCTGTGGCGAGCCTTGGAAGCACAGAGGGCAAAATAACAGGGAGGAAAAATAAATAAATAATTAAAAGCAACAGATTACGAGCCCAGTGGTAACTCCCCCAGGGGAGAAGCAGTGCAGACGCTTGCATCTTCCACTAGCAAGCGGGGGCTGGGAAGGGAGGCGAGGGCTGCAGTGCTTTTAAAGAATTGGGCCGGAATGCCCTGAGCATAATCAGAGCGAACTAACTTGGGCTAGCAAACCAGACTGTGAGATAGCTACCACGTGAAAAGCTGTAACATAAGACACCGCCAGGACCGTGCATAGAACAAAGAACAGAACAGAATTAGCCAGCTGCAGACCATCCCCCTTCGGTGACAGGCAGCCAGAGCTGGAAGGGCTGGAAGGGGTCAATCGCAGCCCCAGAGAAACTCCAAACTGCAAGCAAGCTTCTTTGCTAACTAAGACTTCTTGGGGTTCTGGACAGTCACCATCTGTCTAAGAAGGGGTGCCAGTTGTACACCCAGAAAACTGGGCAGCAGGGACGGGAAAGGTGATAAGTTGCAGTGACCGTGCTCGCCAAACACCCGGGCTGCTCAGACCTAGGAAAGGCACAAAATGCAGGCCCAACCGAGTCTGTGCCTCTGAGGACTACCTGAGTGCCTAAGCCTGAGTGGCTTAGACTGGGGAGGTGCATGCAGCCCAGGACCAGCCTCAGACGGTTCCCAGCAGAGCAACCTAGAGCTTGAGTGGTGTGCGCTGTGAGCGGGAGCAGGTCCAGCATGGCTAAGACACTACGAGCACATGCCAGTGTTATTTGTTTGCAGCATCCATTCCTCCCTCCCCACAGTGCGACTGAACAAGTGAGCCTAAAAAAAAAAACAAAAAAACAAACAAAAAAAACACACAAAAAGTGTCCTCCACCATCCCCCCTGTGTCAGGGCGGAAAACAGACACTGAAGAGACCAGCAAACAGAAGAAGCTAAAACAGAGGGAACTGCCTTGGAAGTATAGATCTTAAGAAACATAAGCCAGACCAAGAAACTATCCGAAAATGGACTAACCCCACACTGCCCACAACAACACCAGAGAAAGTCCCAGATATATCTTTACTATTTTTACTATCATTCTTTTTTTGTTATTTTGGTTTTTTCTTTTCTTTATCTTCCTTTTTTTTTAATTTTCACATTTTTAAATTAAGTTCTTAAAGCAAACACCATATATATACTTTTTGTGGTTGTTGTTGTTGTTTTTAATAATTCTTGTGACTTTTTTTTTCTTTCTTCTTCTTCTTTTCTTTAATGTTGTATTTTTGAAAATCCAACCTCTACTCTAGATTTTTAATCTTTGCTTTTTGGTATTTGTTATCAATTTTGTACCTTTAAAAACCCAATCCTCAGTACCCATTTTTACTTGAGAGTGAGATTACTGGCTTGACGACTCTCTCCTTTGGACTCTTCCTTTTCTCCACCAGGTTGCCTCTGTCTCCTCCCTCCCCCTTCTCTTCTCTACCCAACTCTGTGAATCTCTGTGTTTCAGATGGTGGAGAACACTTAGGGAACTGGTTACTGACTGGATCTGTCTCTCTCCTTTTGATTTCCCTCTTTAACCCTCCTGGCCACCTCTGTCTCCTTCCTCCCTCTCCTCTTCTCTATATAACTCCGTGGATGTCTCTGTGCGGTCCAGACAGTGGAGCACACATAAGGAAGTGATTACTGGCTAGCTTGCTCTCTCCTTTTCTGATCCCACCTCATCTCATTCCAGTCACCTCTAACTCCCCCCTCCCTCTTCTCTTCTCCATGTAACTCAGTGAACCTCTCTGGGTGTCTCTCAATGTGGAGAAACTTTTCATCTCTACCCTAGATGTTTTATCATCAGTGCTGTATAGATGGAGAAGTCCTGAGGCTACTGTAAAAATAAAACTGAAAACCAGAAGCAGGAGGCTTAAGTCCAAATCCTGAGAACATCAGAGAACTCCTGACTCCAGGGAACATTAATCGATAGGAGCTCATCAAATGCCTCCATACCTACACTGAAAACAAGCACCACCCAAGGGCCAACAAGTTCCAGAGCAAGACATATCACGCAAATTCTCCAGCAACACAGGAACACACCCCTGAGCTTCAATATACAGGCAGCTCAAGTTACTCCAAAACCATTGATATCTCGTAACTCATTACTGGACACTTCATTGCACTCCAGAGAAGAAATCCAGCTCCACCCACCAGAACTCCGACACAAGCTTCTCTAACTAAGAGACCTTGAAAAACCACTGATACAACCCCACCCATAGCGAGGAAACTCCACAATAAGGAGAACTCCACAAACTGCCAGAATACAGAAAGGCCACCCCAAACGCAGCAATATAACCAAGATGAAGAGACAGGGGAATACCCAGCAAGTAAAGGAACAGGATAAATGCCCACCAAACCAAACAAAAGAGGAAGAGCCAGAGAATCTACCTGATAATTCCAAATAATGATAGTGAAAATTATCCAAAATCTTGAAATCAAAATGGAATCACAGATAAATAGTCTGGAGACAAGGATTGAGAAGATGCAAGAAAGGTTTAACAAGGTCCTAGAAGAAATAATACAGAGTCAATATACAATGAATAATGCAATAAATGAGATGAAAAACACTCTGGAGGCGACAAATAGTAGAATAACGGAGGCAGAAGATAGGATTAGTGAAATAGAAGATAGAATGGTAGAAATAAATGAATCAGAGGGGAAAAAAGAAAAACGAATTAAAAGAAATGAGGACAATCTCAGAGACCTGCAGGACAATATGAAACGCTCCAACATTCGAATTATAGGAGTCCTAGAAGAAGAAGACAAAAAGAAAAATGATGAGAAAATACTTGAGGAGATAATAGTTGAAAACTTCCCTAAAATGGGGAAGGAAATAATCACCAAAGTCCAAGAAACCCAGAGAGTCCCAAACAGGATAAACCCAAGGTGAAACACCCAAAGACACATATTAATCAAACTAACAGAGATGAAACATAAAGAACAAATATTAAAAGCAGCAAGGGAAAAAAAACAAATAACACACAAGGGGATTCCCATAAGGATAACAGCTGATCTTTCAATAGAAACTCTTCAGGCCAGGAGGGCATCCTTAAAGTGATGAAAGAAAATAAGTTTTGGCCACAGCAATCAGAGCAGAAAAAGAAATAAAAGGAATCCAAATTGGAAAAGAAGAAGTAAAACTCTCACTGTTTGCAGATGACATGATCCTCTACATAGAAAACCCTAAAGACTCCACCAGAAAATTATTAGAGCTAATCAATGAATATATATCAATGAATGAATATTGCGGGATATAAAATCAACACACAGAAATCCCTTGCATTCCTAAACACTAATAATGAGAAAGTAGAAAAAGAAATTAAGGACACAATTCCATTCACCATTGCAACGAAAAGAATAAAACACTTGGGAATATATCTACCTAAAAAAACTAAAGATCTATATATAGAAAACTATAAAACACTGGTGAAAGAAATCAAAGAGGACACTAATAGATGGAGAAATACACCATGTTCATGGATCAGAAGAATCAATAGAGTAGAAATGAGTATACTACCCAAAGCAATCTACATATTCAATGCAATCTCTGTCAAGCTACCAGCAGTATTTTTCACAGCACTAGAAGAAATAATTTCACAATTTGTATGGAAATACAAAAAAAAACCCTCGAATAGCCAAAGCAATCTTGAGAAAGAAGAATGGAACTGGAGGAATCAACGTGCCTGACTTCAGGCTCTACTACAAAGCCGCAGTCATCAAGACAGTATGGTACTGGCACAAAGACAGAAATATAGATCAATGGAACAAAATAGAAAGCCCAGAGATAAATCCACACACCTATGGACATCTTATCTTCGACAAAGGAGGCAAGAATATACAATGGATTAAAGACAAAGCCTTTAACAAGTGGTGCTAGGAAAACAGGTCAACCACTTGTAAAAGAATGAAACTACATCACTTTCTAACACCATTCACAAAAATAAACTCAAAATGGATTAAAATCTAAACGTAAGACCAGAAACTATAAAACTCCTAGAGGAAAACATAGGCAAAAGACTCTCCGACATAAATCACAGCAGGATCCTCTATGACCCACCTCCCAGAATACTGGAAATGAAAGCAAAAATAAACAAATCAGACCTAATTAAAATCAAAAGCTTCTGCACAACAAAGGAAACTATAAGCAAGGTGAAAAGACAGCCTTCAGAATGGGAGAAAATAATAGCAAATGAAGCAACTGACAAACAACTAATCTCAAAAATATACAAGCAACCTATGCAGCTGAATTCCAGAAAAATAAATGACCCAATCAAAAAATGGGCCAAAGAACTAAATAGACATTTCTCCAAAGAAGACATACAGAGGGCTAGCAAACAGATGAAAAGATGCTCAACAGCACTCATTATCAGAGAAATGCAAATCAAGACCACAATAAGGTACCATTTCACGCCAGTCAGAATGGCTGCAATCCAAAAGTCTACAAGCAATAAATTCTGGAGAGGCTGTGGAGAAAAAGGAACCCTCTTACACTGTTGGTGGGAATGCAAAGAGCAAACACCCACTTCCAACAACACAAGAGAAGACTCTACACATGGACATCACCAGATGGCCAACAGCGAAATCAGATTGATTATATTCTTTGCAGCCAAAGATGGAGAAGCTCTATACAGTCAACAACAACATCAAAAAGACCAGGAGCTGACTGTGGCTCAGATCATGAACTCCTTATTGCCAAATTCAGACTCAAATTGAAGAAAGTAGGGAAAACCGCTAGACCATTCAGGTATGACCTAAATCAAATCCCTTATGATTATACAGTGGAAGTGATAAGTAGATTTAAGGGCCTAGATCTGATAGATAGAGTGTCTGATGAACTATGGAATGAGGTTCGTGACATTGTATAGGAGACAGGGATCAAGACCATCCCCATGGAAAAGAAATGCAAAAAAGGAAAATGGCTGTCTGGGGATGCCTTACAAATAGCTCTGAAAAGAAGAGAAGTGAAAGCAAAGGGGAAAAGGAAAGATATAAGCATCTGAATGCAGAGTTCCAAAGAATAGCAAGAAGAGATAAGAAACCCTTACTCAATGATCAATGCAAAGAAATAGAGGAAAACAACAGAATGAGAAAGACTAGAGATCCCTTCAAGAAAATTAGGGATACCAATGGAACATTACATGCAAAGATGGGCTTGATAAAGGACAGAAATATATGAACCTAACAGAAGCAGAAGATATTAAGAAGAGGTGGCAAGAATACACAGAACTATACAAAAAAGATCTTCAAGACCAAGATAATCATGATGATGTGATCACTAATCTAGAGCCAGACATCTTGGAATGTGAAGTCAAGTGGGCCTTAGAAAGCATCATTACACACAAAGCTAGTGGAGATGATGGAATTCCAGTTAAGCTGTTTCAAATCCTGAAAGATGATGCTGTGAAAGTGCTGCACTCAATATGCCAGCAAATTTGGAAAACTCAGCAGTGGCCACAGGATTGGAAAAGGTCAGTTTTCATTCCAATTCCAAAGAAAGGCAATGCAAAAGAATGCTCAAACTACCACACAATTGCACTCATCTCACATGCTAGTAAAGTAAAGCTCAAAATTCTCTAAGCCAGGCTTCAGCAATACATGAACCATGAACTCCCTGATGTTCAAGCTGGTTTTAGAAAAGGCAGAGGAACCAGAGATCAAATTGCCAACATCCACTGGATCATGGAAAAAGCAAGAGAGTTCCAGAAAAACATCTATTTCTGCTTTATTGACTATGCCAAAGCCTTTGACTGTGTGGATCACAATAAGCTGTGGAAAATTCTTCAAGAGATGGGAACACCAGACCGCCTAACCTGCCTCTTGAGAAATCTGTATGCAGGTCAGGAAGTAACAAGTTAGAACTGGACACGGAACAACAGACTGGTCCCAAATAGGAAAAGAAGTACATCAAGGCTGTATATTGTCACCCTGCTTATTTAACTTCTGTGCAGAGTACATCATGAGAAACGCTGGACTGGAAGAAACACAAGCTGGAGTCAAGATTGCCAGGAGAAATATCAATAACCTCAGATATGCAGATGATAACCCCCTATGGCAGAACGTGAAGAGGAGCTAAAAAGCCTCTTGATGAAATTGAAAGAGGAGAGTGAAAAAGTTGGCTTAAAGCTCAACATTCAGAAAATGAAGATCATGGCATCTGGTCCCATCACTTCATGGGAAATAGATGGGGAAACAGTGGAAACAGTGTCAGACTTTATTTTTCTGAGCTCCAAAATCACTGCAGATGGTGACTGCAGCCATGAAATTAAAAGACGCTTCCTCCTTGGAAGAAAAGTTATGACCAACCTAGATAGTATCTTCAAAAGCAGAGACATTACTTTGCTGACTAAGGTCCATCTAGTCAAGGCTAAAGTTTTTCCTGTGGTCATGTATAGATGTGAGAGTTGGACTGTGAAGAAGGCTGAGTGCAGAAGAATTGATGGTTTTGAACCGTGGTGTTGGAGAAGACTCTTGAGAGTCCCTTGGACTGCAAGGAGATCCAACCAGTCCATTCTGAAGGAGATCAGCCCTGGGATTTCTTTGGAAGGAATGATGCTAAAGCTGAAGCTCCAGTACTTTGGCCACCTCATGCGAAGAGTTGACTCATTGGAAAAGACTCTGATGCTGGGAGGGATTGGGGGCAGGAGGAGAAGGGGACGACCGAGGATGAGATGACTGGATGACATCACGGACTCAATGGACGTGAGTCTGAGTGAACTCCGGGAGATGATGATGGACAGGGAGGCCTGGCGTGCTGCGATTCATGGGGTCACAAAGAGTCGGACATGACTGAGCGACTGAACTGAACTGAACTGAAGTGAACAGCCACTATGGAGAACAGTGTGGAGATTCCTTAAGAAACTGCAAATAGAACTGTCTTATGACCCAGCAATCCCACTGCTGGGCATACACACTGAGGAAACCAGAATTGAAGACACATGTGTGCCCCAATGTTCATCACAGCACTGTTTATAATAGCCAGGACATGGAAGCAACCTAGATGTCCATCAGCAGATGAATGGATAAGAAAGCTGTGGTACATATACACAATGGAGTATTACTCAGCCATGAAAAAGAATACATTTGAATCAGTTCTAATGAGGTGGATGAAACTGAGGCTGATTATACAGAGTGAAGTAAGCCAGAAAGAGAAACACCAATACAGTATACTAACACATATATATGGAATTTAGAAAGATGGTAATGATAACCCTGTATGCAAGACAGCAAAAGATACACAGATGTAAAGAACAGACTTTTGGACTCTGTGGGAGAGGGAGAGGGTGGGATGATTTGGAGAATGGCATTGAAACATGTATACTATCATGTAAGAAACAAATCGCTAGTCTATGTTCAATACAGGATACAGAATGCTTGGTGCTGGTGCACTGGGGTGACCCAGAGAGATGATATGGGGAGGGTGGTGGGAGGGGCGTTCAGGGTTGGGAACTCCTGTACACCCGTGGTGGATTCATGTCAATGTATGGCAAAACCAATACAGTATTGTAAAGGAAAAAAAAAAACACATACACACACATGTATCCTGTGTTCACTGTTCACTAAACACACTGTTCACTGTAGCACTATTTATGGTAGCTAGAACATGGAAGCAACTTAGATGTCCATCGACAGATGAATGGTTAAAGAAGTTGTGGTACATATACACAGTGGAATATTAGTCATAAAAAGGAATGCATTTGAGTCATTTCTGATGAGGCAGATGAACCTAGAATCTATTATACAGAGTGAAGTGAGTCAGAAAGAGAAAGAGAAACATCGTATTCTAACACATATATTTGGAGTCTAGAAAAATGGTACTGATGAATTTATGTACAGGACAGCAATGGAGAAGCAGACATAGAGAATAGACTTGTGGACATGCTAAGAGAGGAGGAGAGGGTGAGATGTATGGAAAGTGTAACATGGAAACGTACATTACTATATGTAAAATAGATAGCCAATGGAAATTTGCTGTATGGCTCAGGAAACTCAAACAGGGGCTCTGTATAAATATAGAGGGCTGGGATGGGGTGGGAGATGGGAAGGAGGTTCAAAAGAGAGGGGATATATGTATACCTGTAGCTGATTCATGCTGAGGTTTGACAGAAAACAACAAAATTCTGTAAAGCAATTATCTCTCAACAAAAAAATAAATTAATTATTAAAATGGGCAGAAAACTTAAATAGACATTTCTCCAAAGAAGACATAGAGATAAGCAAAAGGACATGAAAAGATGATCAACATTGCTAATTATTAGAGAAATGGAAATCTTGGCCATTTTTTCTTCAGATAATCTTTGTGCCCCTTTCTCTCTTCTGAAACTCCTATGATGCATATGTTGGTCCATTTAATGATGTCCTACAAGTACCTTATGCTCTGCTCACTTCTCTTCATTTGTTTTCTTTCTGCTTCTCTGATTTGATTATTCCTACTTCATAACTTCAAGTTGGCTGATTATTCTCCCAGCTGAAGTCCACTATGTAATTCTATAGTGAATTTTTCATTTTAATTATTGTACTTTTTAGCTTCAGAATTTATGTTTGGTCCCTCTTCATAATTATTTATCTCTATTGATTTCTCATTTTTAAATATATCCTTTTCAAATTTCTATAGTTCCCTGTCCATATTTAATTCTTTTTGGTGGTTGACTAATATTCTATTATATATATTACATTATAGATGGAGAAACAGTGGAAGCAGTGTCAGACTTTATTTTTGGGGGCTCCAAAATCACTACCGATGGTGATTGTAGCCATGAAAATTAAAAGTCACTTACTCCTTGGAAGAAAAGTTATGACCAACCTAGATAGCATATTGAAAAGCAGAGCCATTACTTTGCCAACAAAGGGTCTGTCTAGTCAAGGCTATGGTTTTTCCAGTGGTCATGTATGGATGTGAGAGTTGGACTGGGAAGAAAGCTGAGTGCCGAAGGATTGATGCTTTTGAACTGCAGTGTTAGAGAAGACTCTTCAGAGTCCCTTGGACTGCAAGGAGATCCAACCAGTCCATTTCTGAAGGAGATCAGCCCTGAGATTTCTTTGGAAGGAATGATGCTGAAGCTGAAACTCCAGTACTTTGGACACCTCATGCTAAGGGTTGACTCATTGGAAAAGACTCTGATGCTGGGAGGGATTGGGGGCAGGAGGAGAAGGGGACAACAGAGGATGAGATGGCTGGATGGCATCACGGACTCGATGAACGTGAGTCTGAGTGAACTCCGGGGGTTGGTGATGGACAGAGAGGCCTGGCGTGCTGCGATTCATGGGGTCGCAAAGAGTCGGGCACAACTGAGCGACTGAACTGAACTGAAGTGAACTGATATGTATATATACTAATACTATATATGTATACATATATAGTATTCTATATATACTTATACATATTGTATACATATATATGTGTATATATATTCTATTGTATTCATACATATATTGTATACCTATGTACATCATTATTATCTGTTTATTCATTTATAGATGAGACTTTAGTTTCCTCTATATCTTGTCCATTGTAAATGATGATGCAATGAACGTAAAGGTGAACATATCTTTTCTAATTAGTGTTCTTGTTTTCTTCTGGTAAATACACAGAAGAGGAATTGGTTAATCATATGGTTGTTCCATTTCTACTTTTTCTGGAGGAATCTTTATAATGTTTTCCATAGTGTTTGCATCAATTTATATTCTCACCAACAGTGCACAAATTTCCCCTTTTCACCACATCATTGCTAAAACTTGTTATCTGTTGTCTTTTTTATAATGGCCATTCTGAGATATGAGAGGTGATACCTCACTGTGGTTTGATTTGCATTTCCCTGATGACTACTGATACTGAGCATCTTTTCATTTCATTTGTCTCTCTATGTATTTTCTTTTGAAAAATATCTATTGAGGTCCTCTCAGTTCAGTTCAGTTGCTCAGTTGTGTCCAAATCTTTGTGACCCCACAGACTGCAGCACACAAGGCCTCTCTGTCCATCTCCAACTCCTGGAGTTTACTCAAACTCATGTGCATTGAGTCTGTGATGCCATCCAACCATCTCATCCTCTGTTGTCCCCTTCTCCTCCTGCCTTCAATCTTTCCCAGCATCAGGGTCTTTTCAGATGAGTCAGTTCTTCGCATCAGGTGGCCAAAGTACTGGAGTTTCAGCTTCAGCATCAGTCCTTCCGATGAATATTCAGGTCTGATTTCCTTTACGATGTACTGGTTGGATCTCCTCGCAGTCCAAGGGACTCTCAAGAGTCTTCTCCAACACCACAGTTCAAACGCATCAATTATTCTGCACTCAGCTTTCTTTCTAGTCCAACTCTCACGTTCATACATGACTACTGGAAAAACAATAGCCTTGACTAGACGGACCTTTGTCAGCAAAGTAATGTCTCTGCTTTTAACATGCCATCTAGGTTGGTCATAACTTTCCTTCCAAGGAGTAAGCATCTTTTAATTTCATGGCTGCAGTCACCATCTGCAGTGATTTTGGAGCCCCTTCCAAAAATAAAGTCAGCCACTGTTTCCACTGTTTCCCCATCTATTTTCCCATGAAGTGATGGGACTGGATGCCATGATCTTCATTTTCTGAATGTTGAGCTTTAAGCCAACTTTTTCACTCTCCTCTTTCACTTTCATCAAGAGGCTCTTTAGTTCTTCCTCACTTTCTGCCATAAGGGTGGTGTCATCTGCATATCTGAGGTTATTGATATCGGAGGTTATTCCTGCATATCTGAGGTTATTCCAGCTTGTGCTTCCTTGAGCCCAGCATTTCTCATGATGTACTCTGCATAGAAGTTAAATAAGCAGGGTGACAATATACAGCCTTGGCAAACTCCTTTCCCTATTTAGAACCAGTCTGTTGTTCCATGTCCAGGTCCTCTACCCATTTTTAAACTGGATTCTTTGATTTTTGATGCTGAGTTTTATGGAATCTTTTTATGTTTTCCATATTGACCGCTATTAGATATACTGTTTGCAAATATTATCTGCCATTCAGTAGATGGCCTTTCTGGGTTTTTTAAAAATAGTTTCCTACAGTGTGCAAAGGCTTTTTAATTTGATGCAGTCCCACTTGTTTAATTTTCCATTTGTTTTATTTTCATGATGAGACATATACAAAAAAAATTACCAAAACCATTGTAAAAGTGTGTACTGCTTATGATTTTTTCTAGAACTTGTATGGTTTCCTGCCGAACACTTTAACCTTTAACACATTTTGAGTTTATATTTGTATATGGTGTAAGAAAGCACTACATTTTGATTCTTTTGCATGTAGCTGTCCAATTTTCTATATACCTTTTGCTGAAGAGGCTGTCTTTTCCCCGTTATATTTTCTTGCATCTTTTATCATAGATTAATTGCCCATATAAGAGGGCATTAATTTCTGCTCACTCTATTTAGTTCCATTGATCTATATGTCTCTTTTTTGTGTGCCAGTACCATACTGTTTTAATTACCATAACTCTGTAATATAGTTTGAAATCAGGGAATGTGACACCTCCTGGTTTCTTTATATTTCATAAGCTTGTTTTGGTTATTTATGTTTTTTTATATTTCTGCACAAACTTTAAAACTATTTATTCTAGTTCTATGAAAAATGATATTGATATTTTATAGGCACTGCATTGAGTCTGTTGATTGCCTTGGGTCATTTGGCTATGTTAACAGTATTAAATTTTCCAATTCATAAACAGAGTAAATCTTTCCATATGTTTGTGTTGTTTTCAATTACTTTCATTAGTGTCTTATAGTTTTCAGAAGTGCTAAGTCACTTCAGTCGTGTCCGACTCTGTGCGACCCCATGGATGGCAGCCCACCAGGCTCCACCTTCCCTGGGATTCTCCAGGCAAGAACACTGGAGTGGGTTGCCATTTCCTTCTCCAACACATGAAAGTGAAAAGTGAAAGTGAAGTCCCTAAGTATTTTTTAATGCACGTGGTAAATGGGATTGTTTTCTTAATTTCTCTTTCTGATAACTTGTGGTTAGTGTAAAGAAATTCAACAAAATTCTGTATATTAATTTCATATCCTGAAATTTTATTGAAATCTTTGCCAAGTTCTAACAGTTTTTTTGTCTGCATATTTAGGATTTTCTGTGTGTAGTATCATGTCATCTTCAAGAAGTGATAGTTTTACTTCTTCCTTTCCTACTTAGGATCCTTTTATTTCTCTTTTTGTTGGATTGCTGTGGCTAGGATTTCCAATGCTATGTTGAATAAGAATGTTGAGAGTGGGCATTTTGTCTTATTCCTGATAATAGAGGAAAAACTTTCAGCTTTTCACCATTGAAAATGAAGTTAACTGTGGGTTTGTCATATATGTCCTTTACTGTGTTTAGCTAAGTTCATTCTATATTCACTTTCTTCAGAGTTTTTATAATAAATGGATGTTGAATTTCATCTGAAGCTTGTTTTCTGAATCTTTCTAGATGACTATGTGATTTTTATTCTTCAGTTTGTTAATGTGATGTATCACACTGATACATTTGCACATACTGAACCATATTTACTTCCCTGGGATGATCCCACTTGATCGTGGTGTATGATCTTTTTAATGTATTCATGGATTTGGTTGCTAATATTTGGTTGAGGACTTTTACATCTATGTTCATCAGTGATATAGGCCTATAATTTTCATTTTTTTGTATAACTTTGTCTTTTGTATCAAGGTGATCCTGGCCTTGTAAAATGAGTTCAAAACTATTGGGACTATGTATAGGTCACTTTGATCTGGGGTTACCAAACTACAACCCATGGGCAAAAACTGGCCCAGCACCTGTTTTGTAAACACAGAGCTACTTTTGCATTTTTACATGCTGGAAACAAATGAAAAAAATTATATTCCATACAATTTGACAGCTATATGAAATGCAAAATTTGGTGTACACAGAGAGTGGTTGGCTGTGGCACAATCAAACAGAAAACAAACTCCAGAATTCCCCCACTCTCTGCTCCCACAATCAAATCTTTTGGCTTTGGAGTGTAAACCAGTCATCTGACAGGCTGGGGACTGTGCGGGTTGCAAATGGTTTGATGGGATACACAGAAACATGAAGAAATGGATTTCAAGCACGTTCCTAATTCTACTACACTTGATTATGTGTGTTCAGAGTTCATTGCCATTGTTTCTCTAAGAAGAGATAAGGACCAATACAGTGATGTATTGGTTCTTTCCTTGCTGCCCTTCCATCTTTGGTTAATCAAAGCACAGTAATCCAGACAGTGTGATATTGACATAAGGACAGACCAGTGCTGAAGGGACAGAAAAGAGAGTGCAGAAATAGAACCACACAGTATGGTCAGTTCATTCTAGAGCAAGGTGTTAGAGGAATTCAATAAGGTAAGTTAAATTTCCTTCTACACATAGTGTTACAACCAAATGAAGAAACTAAAAAAGAAATAACCAAACCAATATCAGTCCATACACAAAAATAATTCAAGATGAATCTAAAACTAAATGTAAAAGCTGGAAGCATAATTCTTATAAAAGAGAATATATAAGAATATCTCTGTGACCTTTGCTTAGGTCAGGATGTCTTAGACAGGACCAAAAAAGTGCTAAGTATTGAATAAAGTGCAATGAATTGAGTTGTTTAAAATATAAAATTTTGAAAGAGACACGTGTACCCCGATGTTTATCACAGCACTGTTTATAATAGCCAGGACATGGAAACAACCTAGATGTCCATCAGCAGATGAATGGATAAGAAAGCTGTGGTATGGTACATATGCACAATGGAGTATTACTCAGCCATGAAAAAGAATACATTTGAATCAGTTCTAATAAGGTGGATGAAACTGGAGCCTATTATACACAGTGAAGTAAGCCAGAAAGAAAAACACCAATACAGTATACTAACACATATATATGGAATTTAGAAAGATGGTAATGATAACCCTGTATGCGAGACAGCAAAAGAGACACAGATGTATAGAAAGGACTTTTGAACTCTGTGGGAGAGGGAGAGGGTGGGATGATTTGGGAGAATGGCATTGAAACATGTATACTATCATGTAAGAAAAGAATCGCCAGTCTATGTTCGAAACAGGATACAGGATGCTTGGGGCTGGTGCACGGGGATGATCCAGAGAGATGATATGGGGTGGGAGGCAGGAGGGGCATTCAGGATTGGGAACTCATGTACACCCGTGGCTGATTCATGTCAATGTATGGCAAAACCAATGTAGTATTATAAAGCAAAATAAAGTAAAAATAGAAATAAAAAAAATAATAAAATAATAAAAAATAAAATTTTGTCCCTTCAGTGACACTATTAACATACTCAAAAGACTAAAAATAGCAAAGTTTTACTATACCAATCCTTAACAATGATATGGAGCCATTAAAATGATCACAGACTGCTGGTTGAAATCTAAAATTGTATATCCACTTTTGATAGTCTTTGAAAAATTTCTAAATAGTGGAATATATACTTATCTCCATGTGCATGCATGTGTACCCCATTGCTTCACTTGTGTCCAATTCTTTGCCACCCTATGGGCCATAGCCTGCCAGACTCCGCTTGTCCATGGGATTCAGTAGGTAAGAATACTGGAGTTGGTTGCCGTGCCGTCCTCCAGGGGATCTTCCCGACCCAGGAATCAAAGTATTGAAGTCTCCTCTATCTCCTGCATTGTGGGTGGATTCTTTACCCACTGAGCCACCTGGGAAGCCCACTTATCACCATACAACCCATCTGTTTCACCCCAAGAGAAAACATATATCCATGCAAAGGCACATACATGAATATTCATATTTGCTTGATTCATATGACTTGAAATGGGAAATAGTCCAAAGGTCATCAATAGATAATGAGCAAAACAAAAGGTGAACATCCATGTAACAGAATAGAGCTCAGCAATAAAATGGAATGAAGTACTAATGCATTCAATAACATAGTTGATATTCAAAATTATTATACTGAGTGATGAAGCAGAACACAGCAATGATTCTGTATGTTTGTATTTGAAATCCTAGAGATTTCCAGCAAACTTATAGTGATTAAAAAAAAAACAGATTGGTGTTTTTCTAGGACAGGGAACTTAAGGAGGGACAGGCTGCAAACAGCACAAGTCTTTTAGATGAGGACTGTATCTAGATCTTTAAGATGAGGACTGTATCTTGATCGTGGCACTTTTTCATGTAATATAGACTCAAGATGATAGAGCTGAAGGTTGAGAAAAAGTGCTCTCAGGGAGACCCGTCAAATTTTCAATAGAAACTATATACCTGGATGTATAATTTGGCATGTATAGGGATTTATTCCTAATGAGTGGGAAGCATCTGTAAATATTCTCATGAGGCAAGAGGAAGAGAAAGAAGAGGAGAGAACCTTGAGTGGACTCAAGGCTAGCCTGGGTTATAGTCAAGATATTACAACCCAAAACCCTAGAGCCAGTGATAGTTGGAAGTTGCTTATTGCAGTCAAGTCATGGGTCAAGAGGAAGATTCATCAGTTTCAGACAGAGCCCTGAATATGCTGTCCATGAGATTATCAGCAATAGACATGGCAGTGGAACTACAGGGTGAAAGGAAATAGGACTACTTCACCCTTAACTGGGAAAGCTGCCCATTCATGATCCAGGGAACAGGAGGAAACCAGTTTGACCTCCCCTCTCCAATACAATGAAGTCAAATAAGCCCAGTCTCATATCCCTGCTACCATTAAAGAGGGGAGCAAGGGTAAGACAGAATCTGAAAGACCAAGAACTTAACACAGGATAAAATGTTTCATTATTTGGCCCTTCGAAATTACTGTGGTCTGTATAAACCAAAACCAAAACCCAAATCAGACCCAACCAAACAAGGAAGAAACTGAATGATTTCACATGTGCCCACTGATTCTTTGACAATCTCCTCAAGGTGTACAGTCTAATCCCCCACTCTGAGTGTGAGCTAGTCTTAGTGAATTGCTTCCAGTGAATACAAAGAAGCCAAGGTTCTAGTGTATCATTTCCAAGAGTAGGTCATAAATGGCATTGAGGCTTCTGTTTTGGTCACTCTCTCACTTGGATGACTTGCATTGGGCAAAACCATGTACTATATTGAGAGGACACTCAAGTAACCTAAGGTGAGGCCACATGGCAAGGAACTGAGGCCTCCTGCTTATACCATACGGGTAAATCATCTTAGAGGTGCATTGACCAGCTCCAATCGAGTCTTCAGATGACTGCAGCCCTGACCAACATCCTGAATGCAATTTCATGAATACTCTAAGCTAGAACCACTGGGCGACTAGGCTGCTCCTGAGTCAATGGCCCACAGAAACTGTGGGAATATATATATGTTCTCACACACACACATGCACACACACACACACACATATAATAATTTGTTGATTTGCGCCACTACATTTTGAGACACTTTATTATGAAGTAATGGATAACTAGTCCAAATACCAAAACGCTTATTTGTAGTATGAACAGCTTCATTTGCTTAAGATCTTGTACATGTCAATACACCAGAAGCAATCAGGCTTCCTTTAAAAAGCAATAATCCAAAAAAAAAAAAAAAAGTCCAGAATAGGTGTGGAGAAATGAATTCCTTGAATTTTGAGGTTCTGAAGAAGGAAGACAGTATCAACATCATTTCTGTATTTCCCACTGTGCCTAGCAAAAGGTATTATGTCCCTTAGTTTCTAATAAACTTTCCTTGGCTAGAAGAGAATTATGGTAGCCTATGATGTGAGAGTTGGATTGTGAAGAAGACTGAGCGCCGAAGAATTGATGCTTTTGAACTGTGGTATTGGAGAAGACTCTTGAGAGTCCCTTGGACTGCAAGGAGATCCAACCAGGCCATTCTGAAGGAGATCAGCCCTGGGATTTCTTTGGAAGGACTGATGCTAAAGCTGAAACTCCAGTACTTTGGCCACCTCATGCGAAGAGTTGACTCATTGGAAAAGACTTTGATGCTGGGAGGGATTGGGGGTAGGAGAAGAAGGGGACGACCGAGGATGAGATGACTGGATGACATCACGGACTCGATGGACGTGAGTCTGAGTGAACTCCGGGAGATGATGATGGACAGGGAGGCCTGGCATGCTGCGATTCATGGGGTCGCAAAGAGTCGGACACGATTGAGCGACGAACTGAACTGAACTGAACTGAACTGATGGTAGCCTAGAATTGGCCCGTGGAAAAGGAAATGGCAACCCACTCCAGTATTCTTGCCTGGAGAATCCCAGGGACGGAGGAGCCTGGTGGGCTGCCATCTATGGGGTCACACAGAGTCGGACATGACTGAAGCGACTTAGCAGCAGCAGTAGCAGAATTGGCCTGATGGCTCAGATGGTAAAGAATCTGCCTGCTATGCAGGAGACCCAGGTTGGATCCCTGGGTCAGGAAGATCCCTTAGAGAAAGAAATGGCTACCCACTCCAGTATTCTTGCCTGGAGAATTCTAGGACAGAAGAGCCTAGTGGGCTACAGTCCACGGGGTTGCAAAGAGTCAGACATAATTGAGCAACCAAAAGAGAACTGTAAGGGAGCCTTGAGTTTATGGACTTCAAACTTACTTTTTGTAACCCACAATAAAAATTAGTTCCAGAAATGTGAGGTGACTCTCCTAAGATCAGGAAACTGATTAGAAATATACCAGGAGTAGAATTTTTATCCCCTGGTACGTAGTTCACCAGGCTTAAGCTCTCAGTGCATGTTTCCATACTGGAGGATTCTGGGGATGATTGTGAATGTTTGGGAAGGGTTAGGGGGAAAGAGTGAAGGGCATACTTTGAAGAGAGGAGAATGTGGAAATCCCTGTGACCCCTCACTTCTTTTCTATATTTTTCAAAGTTTGTATAAAATTGAGGGCAGGGAAAGCTCACACAAAACCATTGAATGTTTTGTGCTGAGGAGGACTCACTCCCCACAGGTCCTTCTTTCACTGTACTTGGCTGTGTCTTCACTTCATCACAAGGGACTGGAGCAAGGATATGATACTGTATCAAAGTCAACCACATATAGGCTGGACATCAGGAAGTGTGGCAGCCTTTGAGGGAGAGTTTCACATAACTCTGCCACACCACAAATCCTTTGACAGTGGCAATTTTACCCATTGAAAATCCTCTTCTCTTTGGGGAAATATGAGTACAAGTTTCACTTAGATGGGCTGGGCTTCTTGGGCTAAGGCTGTATCCCAGGAGAAGGTGACCATTTTCTTTGGTTCTCTTGGTGCCTGTTGAACAACCAAGACTTGGAGACACCAAAAGAGAATGATAGTAAAGAAATAGACACTGGGAATGCAGCTGCAGGGAAGACTGCGACACTGGGAGAGAGTGGAGTTATGTTGGAGGACAGCAAGAATCTCTTCATTGCCCTCAAACCACTGTTTCTAGTTCCTAGTTTGAGCTGTGGCCTTTCAGCTCTGGATACCTAGGAGATGTGTCCCAAGGCAAGGAATTTGGGGGACAGGTTAGTTGTCATCATTTAACAGTTAGGGGAGGTCATAGTGTGTCTTTTTAGTGACAGTTGACCACTTGCATCCCTTGCATCCCTAGATGTGCAGAGGGGAAGAAATGAGGCCCATCCACAAGCACCTGGGAAATAAACAGCCCTATTGATATGACAGCATATTTTGCTTATGACTGATGCCTTTGGATTCTGGAACCTTGGTCCAGAAATGGAGGGTGCATCTGTCTGTCCATCTACAGTAGCCTGATCCCCATGTTTCTTGATCACCCAGGGATTTAAGTAGAGTTTATATTCATATTTTAGGACTTATGCCTTCTGAGCTTCTCTAACTTCCAGGTCCCCTCCCTGCCAACTTAAATTTCCAGGTGCTCTTTCAGACCAAAACTATATTCTCTGTCATCTTTAGCTTTGGTGGTAAGATTGTCTGTCATTTCCCTCCACAGTAGCTGTGGAGATTGGGGAGCACTT
The DNA here is from genome assembly GCF_042477335.2 of Ovis canadensis. Taxonomy (NCBI): domain Eukaryota; kingdom Metazoa; phylum Chordata; class Mammalia; order Artiodactyla; family Bovidae; genus Ovis; species Ovis canadensis. The sequence goes on from NC_091727.1 coordinate 69,030,534, forward strand.
TACAATAAGAGGGGCTTCTCTGGTGGATCAGATGATAAAGAATCTACCTGCAATGCAGGAGACCCAGGTTTCACCTCATTCCACCTTTACCCTCCTTTCCAGATACCTATATTCAGCTGAGCATTGCAGAGGGCCTTGGTCAAGCCTTCTCTTTCCTCTTGTCACCATTTCAACAAAAACAAGACCAGGGGCGGACTGTGGCTCAGATCATGAACTCCTTATTACCAAATTCAGACTCAAATTGAAGAAAGTAGGGAGAACCACTAGACCATTCAGGTATGACCTAAATCAAATCCCTTATGATTATACACTGGAAGTGAGAAATAGATTTAAGGGCCTAGATCTGATAGATAGAGTGCCTGATGAACTATGGAATGAGGTTCGTGACATTATACAGGAGATAGGGATCAAGATGATCCCCATGGAAAAGAAATGCAAAAAAGCAAAATGGCTGTCTGGGAAGGACTTACAAATAGCTGTGAAGAGAAGAGAAGTGAAAAGCAAAGGAGAAAAGGAAAAATATAAGCATCTGAATGCAGAGTTCCAAAGAATAGCAAGAAGAGATAAGAAAGCCTTCTTCAGCAATCAATGCAAAGAAATAGAGGAAAACAACAGAATGGGAAAGACTAGAGATCTCTTCAAGAAAATTAGAGATACCAAGGGAACATTTCATGCAAAGATGGGCTCGATAAAGGACAGAAATGGTATGGACCTAACAGAAGCAGAAGATATTAAGAAGAGGTGGCAAGAATACACGGAAGAACTGTACAAAAAAGATCTTCACGACCCAGATAATCATGATGATGTGATCACTCATCTAGAGCCAGACATCTTGGAATGTGAAGTCAAGTGGGCCTTAGAAAGCATCACTATGAACAAAGCTAGTGGAGGTGATGGAATTTCAGTTCTGCTATTTCAAATCCTGAAAGGTGATGCTGTGAAAGTGATGCAGTCAATATGCCAGCAAATTTGGAAAACTCAGCAGTGGCCACAGGACTGGAAAAGGTCAGTTTTCATTCCAATCCCAAAGAAAGGCAATGCCAAAGAATAATCAAACTACTGCACAATTGCACTCATCTCACATGCTAGTAAAGTAATGCTCAAAATTCTCCAAGCCAGGCTTCAGCAATACGTGAACTGTGAACTTCCTGATGTTCAAGCTGGTTTTAGAAAAGGCAGAGGAACCAGAGATCAAATTGCCAACATCTGCTGGATCATGGAAAAAGCAAGAGAGTTCCAGAAAAACATCTATTTCTGCTTTATTGACTATGCCAAAGCCTTTGACTGTGTGGATGCCGGCCTCTTAGACACATGCAAATTAGTATCATGCTCTCCTTGGTTATTTATCTCTGCATATCATTTCAAGCTACTGCATGAAGAAAGGACTATTTGCAATGAAAATCTCAGTAATAGACAAGGAGGTGTTTGTCTCTGTCCTTTCCTCCTTTGTTCCTTTTTGTTACTCTGTCTATTAAGGGCATCAATACCCTCTCATCAGTTAGGTGAGACTCTTTCCCATCTTGGCTCACAAGTCCTGTGGAATTCCCTGTAAAGTCAGGTGCTCTCCTCTTCATTCAAATTGACCCTGCCCTAATACCCAAAACACTTACTACTTACCTTGTCTACATTAAAAGCCAGGAGAGCAGTGTTCTCATCCCAAAAGGAAGTTGGCCCTGGGGAGGTTGCTTCCCCTCTCTGGTTCATCTATTTGTAAAATGAAGGATTTGACCATTTTGGTCTCCAAGTGGAAGCTGACTGAGGTCATAGAGAGAGCTCTGGCATGGTCACCAAGAGCCCTGAATGCCACTCATAGCTCTGCCGTGAGCCTAGCTGTAGTTCCTAACTGTAGTTTCAGTCCCTTTCCACTTCTGAACCTCAGTTTCCCATCTAAATAGCTGTTACTGATAATTGAGGGCTCCTGAGCTTCTGCAAATAAAGAATAGGGCCCTGAACCTGCCTGTGTCTTTCCAAAATCAATACTCCAAGATGCTGAACACATGTAACATTTTCTTAACCTCCAGGTTACTTCTTGGAAATGTCTCTAGTACAAAGAGTCTTTTCCCTTGAGTTCAAAGCTTTCCTTTCCCTGGTAAGCCTTCAGGTCCCTCTGTTTTGGGCCCCTGGCCTGTATTTATGGGCTTTTAATGACAGGCCATCAGAGTATTCTCCTCTTCAGTCTTGGCCATCTCCCCACGTTGTGTGCCCCCTACATCAGGTCCCTTCTTATTTTAACTTAGTGAGGGGAGCTTCAGGCTGCATCACCATAGCAACAAGAAGCTAGGGCTGATTAAGCCATGACTGAGTCATTAGACACCTAAGCTGATTACAGAGTCCAAAAAACTGGATAGAAGAAAGAAGCTAACAGGAAGGAAAATAAGACAGGTCTTAGCGGAGAGAAGAGGGCAGGTGAGTAACTAAGGACTACAAACCGTACCCCATCTCAAGTCCCTGGGGACCATGGGCCTGGGTGTGGACAACATCTGGCCCCCTTAGCCACCAAGCCAGAGGGTGGGGCAACCAGGTCCCCTCCCCTGCACAGAAAAGTAATTTTTGATACCTCTCTGCTGACATACCCCAAACACAGGGATCTGGCTCTGGATTTTGTAATAAAATTCAGAGTAACAGGCAGGGTCACATACTGAGTTCACCCTGAGTCCTAGACTTGTGGTGCTTTCCTTATCCTCTGAAGACTCTGAGGAAAAACCTCTTCCTGTTTGAGGCTCCCTTTTCCCAGTGAAAGCCCCTGCTGCTCTAGCCTCCTTTTATGAGTCTTTAATCACAAAGGGCTATCAGTCTAATTAGGATATTCACATTACAATTCTTTTTCCCTCCCCCATGTGTCTGGCCACTTCCCTTTCTAGTTCCATTTCTATTTTATCTAGGGAGGAAAACTCTTGGCAAGATTGCCATAGCAACCAAGCCACCAGGCTTATTAGGCCATTGAGGATCTAGACACTGAGACTCAAAGCTGATTGATTATAGGTCTTGAAACTTGAAGGCGAGCAAGACTGCTGGAATGAAAATAAAGAGACTCTTGGCTGCAGAGAAGGGGCAGATGAGATCTTCAGGGCTTCAGTCTGCCCTCCACCCCTAAATTCATCTTTACCCCATGAATTCTTTTGTTTTCCCACACTCTGAATTCTCTAAGGAAGAAGGGAGGCAGGAGAGAGGGGGGACTGGCTCCAAGGTTGAAAACAATGAAAACCTGTGTTTGGACATAAGAGTTTATGCCCTTAGGCTAACTCTTGCCATGTCCCCCAACCCACACCCATAGCATACCCTCGCCACTGGGTATCCTCACCTCCTAAGAAGTTACCTGGCACACAGTAGGTACTCATAGGGCTTCCTGCATAGCAATCTCACTAGACAGAGGCCTACAAGATAGAGCACAGTGAGAACACCTTAGAACGTGGACTAGGGAAGACTCCTAACTCAGTGAATTTTTCTGGGCTATGACGCTAGCAAAAAGCCTGTGCTATCTGATGTAATGCTCCCTGTTCACAGTCTGGTTCCTCTTCCTTTTTGGTTATGACAGTGTTACTCTTTGTTGGGCACGGGGGAGGCAGTGAGGGTGGCATTAAGCTGTTATTCACCAAAGGCTCTAAGAGTATTAGGTCACTGTCATCTGCAAGAAATCCCTCCTCCCTCTCAATATCCCCCTCTACATTCACAAGTTCCCTCTCATTTTCACCAAGAGAGCAGAGCTTCTAGTGGCCATAGAAACCAGAAGCCAGACAGAGTAGGAGGGTGAGAAGCAGTCACTTGACACCAACCTTAGTGTAGTGTCTGTTGGAGAGGGGTTGACTTTGGGGAGGAAAACACATTAACCATTAACTGGCTAAATGTAAGCCACTAGGCTTCTGAGTGGCCCAACAAACTTCCAGTTCACCCTTTATCCTTGTGCCAGCTTTGTCCCTGTAGGGGACCAAGGCCTGTGTTTGGACCAGAATATGCATCTTCTGACCTAGCCCATGGTGAGAGTATCAGGCACCAGGTCCACCCTTACCTCGCCTTGTTGCCAAACAAACACTCATAAGTGAATATGAGTTCCACATGTGCATTCACATGACTGAACTTCCTGTGCCTAGAACAGTTTCAGAGATATGGTAGGGGTTTTTGATGCAAACTCATATACTTCCCCAGTCTACTCACTCCATCTTAGACATTGCAATTCACATCTTATCCTCCTTCTTCAAACTTCAATCCACTACTGAAACAGCCACAGTCTGGGTTGATAACATTGAGAACCATGGACAGAAAGATCTCACAAAATTTTCCATCTACCTGCATTTGAGACTATATGCTCTGCCTTCCCTCTTGTCACTATGAATGAACTATCCACACAGATATCAAAACCCTGTAGTTTGGCAGTACTTTCTACCCCTTTTGGTAAGTAAATGGATAGCCTCAGCAATGCTCCCACTGCTCTCACCCACATCACCTATTTACCCTTCTTGGGTGGATGATTTCCACAAGGACATAAACATTCTGCAAAGTCCCCCATCTTAAAAAACAAAACAAGAAAGAAACAAAGCCCCACCTTAACTGCACAATGCTCTCCATCTACAGAATCATCATCTACTTTCCCTTTACAGCAAAACTCCCATAAAATGTCATTATTTGTTTTTGATATCTCTACTTCCTCTATTCCTATTTTCTCTTGGACCATCTCAGTCAATCTTTTGTTCCCACCAATCCAATGAACTAGCTCTTCTCAAGGTCCCCAAAGATGTTCACATTGCTAAACCTAGTGATTATATCTCAGTACTGATATCAGTAGCATTTGGCACGGTTGATCACTTCTTCCTCCCTTCAATACTTTCTTCACTTGGTTCATAGGATATTTTTGTCCCTTGGTTGTCATTCTGCCTCAGGGTCTGCTACTTTTCAGTGTCCTGGTGAGTCGGTGACTCCTTGACCTCTCTGCATTAAAGTGCTCTAGGTTTTGACTCTCAGATTTCTTCTATTCGCTACCTATGCTCACTTCCTGCAGAATCATACACAGTTCCATCACTTTGATCCCATCCACAAATACAAGAATCACACATTAATATTTCAAGCCCAGTCTTATCCCTAAAATTCAGGGTCATATATTGAACTGACTACTCAGCATTGCCTCTTGGATGTTTAATCAAGAGTTCCAACAAAGAGGTACTTAAACAAGTGAGAAAGAGCGTTGTATTCCCCTGCATTGCTTACTGGCTTAAGAATTGACCCTCTCACATCCTGTTGGTAGAAATGCAAATTGATATGAACTGCCCTTGAGTTGCTCTAGAAAATATGTACTCCCACCTGAAAACTTGGCATATGTTCTGGCCCTGAAGATATGTGTCAAGGAAATGGTTCTAACGGTGATAATTTTTCACAAAAACAAAGTTTTCACTCCCATCCTGTTTACCACAGTGATGACCAACAAAATTATTAAGACATACCACAAGGCAGAAATGACAGGATGCCTATAAAATGTGAGTATACACTTCCATTTAAAACATTGCAGTGGCATATAAAATGAAGTGAAGTGATGCTCAAGCTGTACTAAAAGTGAATAAAGTTGTGTGCAAATTTATGCTTAGTATGAGTCCATTTTTTCCTGATATTTTGTTATTAAATCCATCAAATTTCCAGAAATGTCTACCAGGTTGTACAGTGAAAATCCATGTTATCACCACTCAGAGACTACATTAGCAGTTTTCTACCCTTCCTTAATCACATATGTATCTCTGTCCATCCATTACCTATCCAGTAATTCATGTTTTATTCCAGATGCATTTTAAAGTGAGCTATAAGCCACAGAACTTCCCAACCCTAGATAATTCAGCACCAAATGATTAACTGGAGTTTAATATTTGTTTATGGTTATTCCATTTTTATTCTTCTTCTTCTTCTTCTTCTTCTTTTTTTTTTTTTTAACAAACTGTGGTACATTTTAAAAACTATTTATTTATTTATTTATTTATTTATTTTATGGCTGCATTGGGTCTTTGTTCCTATGGGCAGGCCTTCTCCAGTTGCAGCAAGTGGTGGCTACTCTCTGGTTGCAGTGCACAGGCTTCTCACTGCAGTGGTTTCTCTTGTTGTGGGGCACAGGCTCTAGGTGTATGCAGGCCTCAGTAGTTGCAGTGCATGGGCTCAGTAGCACATGAGCTTAGCTGTTCCATGGTGTGTGGGACCTTCCTAAACCAGGGATCAAACTCGTGTCTCCTGCATTGGTAGGTGGATTCTCTACCACTGAGCCACCATGGAAGCCCCCTTCTTTTCCTTGTTGAGGTAAAATTTACACAGAGTAAAATTCACAAACCCTAATTGCACCATTCATTTAATTTTGACAATTGCATACACCTGTGTAACACCAATATCTTATCAGTACATAGAACATTATCCTCACGCTACATGTGTTCTCATTCTCTTGCCAATCCATCTGCTCCTTCATCCCTCACAAGCAAACACTGGTCAGCTTTCTATTTCTGTAGCTTAGTTTTGTTATTGCTAGAACTTTTAATGAATGGTTTGTCCTCTTATATGTTTGTCTTTTTCCACTCAGCAAATGGTTTTGAGATTCATACACATTATAGTGTGCACCGATATTCTTTCCCCCTTTATTACTGAGTACTATTACATCTTATGGATATTCCAGAGTTGGTTTAGGTGATCTCATTGTAAAACAAGAAGTAGAAGCAGAAGGAGGGGAATGTGGAAGAGGAAAAGAAAAATAAACCCCATGTATTTGAAAAGAGAAAATTTTGCTATAATATGTTATACCCACTTACTGAGAGCAGTTGTCTGTATATGATGGCATTTATGTGTCATTGGGTAAACCGATCTTCAAAAGCACCTACTCCTCTAGACTGATGTATTTAATGTTCATAATAGTTTCATGCTTAGTGGTGTCTTTTTTTTTAACTTACACCAAATGACATTGTTGAATTATAAATGAACTAAACAGTTAGTGAGTTGTTAACAAAATATTAGTATATCGTGCATGCCTGCTAAGTCACTTCGGTCGTGTCTGACTCTTTGCAACTCTGTGGACTATAGTCCACCAGGCTCCTCTGTCCATGGTATTCTCCAGGCAAGAATACTGGAGTGGGTTGCCATGCCCTCCTCCAGGGTATCTTCCCAACCCAGGGGTTGAACCCGCATCTCTTATGTCTCCTGCTTTGGCAGGTGGGTTCTTTACCACTAGCATCTCCTGGGAAGCCCATTAATGTATCAGATCTTGGAATACTCTGTGCCAAGATATTTGTCAAAAATTTATGTGCATACTAATCTGGGTTATAGTTTGGGTTATGTTCGATGTGTATTGAAGGGAGACTGAAGAAACTCCAAAGGCCCTTTCCATGGTCAAGAGATTAGTGCCTCAATCATGAAGCACAAAAGAAAAAATGAAGAAAACCATAAGCAAGAAAACACAAATGGATTCATAAACTCTGACTGATTCAAAACTCTTCTCATTCAGTTCAGTTCACTTCAGTCACTCAGTCGTATCCGACTCTTTGTGACCCCATGAACTGCAGTACACCAGGGCTCCCTGTCATTCACCAACTGCCGGATTCTACCCAAACCCATGTCCACTGAGTCAGTGATGCCATCCAACCATCTCATCCTCTGTCGTCCCCTTCTCCTCCTGCCTTCACTCTTTCCCAGCATCAGGGTCTTTTCCAATGAGTCAGCTCTTCACATGAGGAGGCCAAAGTATTGGAGTTTCAGCTTTAGCATCATTCCTTCCAATGAACAGCCAGGACTGATCTCCTTTAGGATGGACTGGTTGGATCTCCTTTCAGTCCAAGGGACTCTCAAGAGTCTTCTCTAACACCACAATTCAAAAACATCAATTCTTCAGCACTCAGCTTTCTTCACAGTCCAACTCTCACATCCATACATGACCACTGGAAAAACCATAGCCTTGACTAGACAGACCTTTGTTGGCAAAGTAATGTCTCTGCATTTTTATATGCTGTCTAGGTTGGTCATAACTTTCCTTCCAAGGAGTAAGTGTCTTTTAATTTCATAGCTGCAATCACCATCTGCAGTGATTTTGGAGCCCAGAAAAATAAAGTCAGCCACTGTTTCCCCATCTATATGCCATGAAGTGATGGGACCGGATGCCATGATCTTAGTTTTCTGAATGTTGAGCTTTAAGCCAACATTTTCACTCTCCTCTTTCACTTTCATCAAGAGGCTCTTTAGTTCTTCCTCACTTTCTACCATAAGGGTGGTGGCATCTGCAAATCTGAGGTTATTGATATTTCTGCCAGCAATCTTGATTCCAGCTTGTGCTTCATCCAGCCCAGGCTTTCTCATGATGTACTCTGCATATAAGTGAAATAAGCACAGTGACAATATACAGCCTTGACATACTTCTTTTCCTATTTGGAACCAGGGTGTTGTTCCATGTCCAGTTCTAACTGTTGCTTCTGACCTGCATACAGGTTTCTCAAGAGGCAGGTCAGGTATTCCCATCTCTTTCAGAATTTTCCAGTTTCTTGTGATCCACACAGTCAAAGGCTTTGGCATAGTCAATAAAGCAGAAATAGATGTTTTTCTGGAACTCTCTTGCTTTTTCCATGATCCAGTGGATGTTGGCGATTTGCTCTCTGGTTCCTCTGCCTTTTCTAAATCCAGCTCAAACATCTGGAAGTTCACAGTTCATGTATTGCTGAAGCCTGGCTTGGAGAATTTTGAGTATTACTTTACTAGTGTGTGAGATGAGTGCAGTTGTGACGTAGTTTGAGCATTCTTTGGCATTGCCTTTCTTAGGGATTAGAATGAAAACTTACCTTTCCCAGTCCCATGGCCAATGCTGAGTTTTCCAAATTTGCTGGCATATTGAGTGCAGCACTTTCACAGCATCATCTTTCAGGATTTGAAATAGCTCAACTGGAATTCCATCACCTCCACTAGCTTTGTTCATAGTGATGCTTCCTAAGGCCCACTTGACTTCACATTCCAGGATGTCTGGCTTCTCATTCACCAACCCCAAATAAACAAACATCAAGAGCATAAATCCATAATGTTCGCAGAGGCCAGAGCACAAAAATCACATTTGATTGGTACCCTCTGGAGGATTCTGAGGTTCCAGGCTCACATATCCAACTGGCTACTGGATATTTCCACATGAATTCCTTCCATTTAATATTTACTCAAGACAACTCAGTGTCAATTATAATTCTAATAATTCTTGTAAGACAGTGTGGCAACAAATCATACTACAATACAAATATTTCTACAAGTAAAATTTGATGTTAATGTCATAGAATTAACATAGAATGTTAATGTCAAAAAATGTAAACATTACTGATAAGTATTCCTTCATATCATGAGACAAATTGTACTAATGTAGGCTGGGAGGGAACTGCCCAGTTTTTCACACTATGTCCTATACTGAGTATTACAACACTTGCTATACTTATTAGATGCACTGAGTCATCTAATGCTTTAAACACTTTTCTTGTTTACTTTTTCATTTCACAAATACTAGAGCTTCTGTATTAAAATTAGTGAATAAAGATAAGCAAAAATAAGAAAGCATAATTAAACTGAAGAAAAATAAAAGCAGCTGCAGTCATACAACATCAAGGAAAAACTGTTAAAATTTGAATACAACTCCTGTGTGTGTATGTACATGTAAATATACATACATATGTGTAAACAACTTATGCTGTATCATATATAACTTTTCAAAAGCAATAGAACTATTCTCCACAGGCTCTTAGATTTACCACTATTACCTTTCCCTTCAGTCATTTACTCATTCATACTTCTTACAACTATATTGTACAGAGATTTCTGCTTCAGAGTAGATGGAGTATATTTACTTTTCCATATTTTTGCCTCTAAGTTCAGCTTTAAAAGCCTGGACACTACAATTAGACAATGAGAAAGAATTCTGTAAAGTCAGAAAACAAGGCAGACTGGCAAGGGACCCCAGGACCTGTGGAACAACGTGATAGTGAATTCTGTTTTATTTCTGACTTATACCTCCTTTGGTACTGGTAATACCAGAAACCTGGAAAATGTAGTGAGAACAAACATAAAAATTCCAGACAAACTTATTCCCTCTAGTCAAAATATGAGGAAAACAGCAACCTAGCAAGACAGACAACTTTTAGAAAACAATCACTCTACTGTAGCCTAACACATTAAAAAAAAGCTGCAATCCCATCACCACCCTCTCTAGAACAGACTGAATGGAGAGCATAGACTTCTACCTTTACCAGGCAATAATAAGGCACTCTAACCACTCATTATGGATGGTATTAGAGCAGACTCACTGGAGATCAGATACTTTTGTCTCTTTGATCAGTATGAAGATCCCAAACTTACAGTGTCAGTGGTAATCATGTGGGGAGCCTGCTGCACTAGCCCCACCCAGTGATTACGAGATACTTCTGTCTTCCTCATTGAGGTGGTGTCAGAGGAGACCTAAAGGGGTTTCATGGCTTTAACCATCTCTCGGAAGTAATTAGGCCAACTCTTTCCATGGAGTTAGTAGAGGCACAGTAGAGCAGTGTAATGAGTCATCCTTATAACTCCTTGCCAGGGTGGTATTAACAGAGACATAGTAGGGAATTTGATTTCCCACCACTCTCCATTGGGATATGGATCCTCTTCTCCCCTAGATTTTAGTGGCAGCCAAGTGGGAAACCTGGACTTGTCTCACATGTAGTAAAAAGGCAGCATCTTGCCCTTAATTTCACTGCAGTGGTGACAGAGGAGGCCTGTTATAAATACAAGACTGAAATAAGACCCAGTGGCATAATACCCAAATATTTATATTTCAATCAAAAATCACATGATATAGAAAAGAAGAGGAAGATCTCATCATGAACAAGAAAAAACAATTAACAAATGCCAACACTGAAATGACCCAAATGTTAGCATTATCTGACACAAATTTTGAAGAGATAAAAATGATTCAACAAGCAACAACAAACATTTTTGAAACAAAAGAAAACATACAAAGATTCAGCAGAGAAATAGAAGATATAAAGAAGAAATAAATGAAAATTTAAGAACTGAAAATACAATAATGAATTTCTAAAACTCCATAAATGGGCTGCACACAAGAATGGAGGGGAAAGAAGATAAAAGTCAGTGAACTTGAGGCTAGATAAATAGAATTTTCCCAAACTGGGCAACAGAACAAAAAATGGACTGGAAAAAAAAAGGCCTCAGAAAGTTGTGGAACTATAAAAACAAATCTAATATTCTTATAATCTGATGCCCAGATAGAGAAACTATAGAGACTGGGGCTGCAAAATACTCAAAAAAAAAAAAAAAAGACAAATTTTTTACATATTTGCTGAAATTTGTAAATCTATAGATTCAAGAATTTGAGTGGACTACAAACTGGATAAACAGAAACATATGCCATGACAAATTAGAGATAATCTTGTAGAAAGTAAAGGCAAAAAATTAGATAGCAGTCAGAGAGAAATGAATCATTATACATAGAGAAAAACCAATTGATAGCAGATTTCTCATCAGAAGCTAGTAGTGATCAGTTCAATTCAGTTCAGTCTCTCAGTTGTGTCTGACTCTTTGCGACCCCATGAATTGCAGCATGCCAGGCCTCCCTGTCCATCACCAACTCCCGGAGTTCACTCAGACTCACGTCCATTGAGTCAGTGATGCCATCCAGCCATCTCATCCTCCGTCATCCCCTTCTCCTCCTGCCCCCAATCCCTCCCAGCATCAGAATCTTTTCCAATGAGTCAACTCTTCGCATGAGGTGGCCAAACTACTGGAGTTTCAGCTTTAGCATCATTCCTTCAGAGAGGGTACTTAAATACTATAAATTCCTGGTTGAATACGTGCCAAAAATATATCAACTCCCTGAATTGTTAGAGCAGCCTTCAAGCTCCACACATATCCAACCATAAATGGCTAGAAAAAGTTAACTTACTAAGGATACATCAGTTCAGTTCAATTCAGTTCAGTCGCTCAGTCGTGTCATACTCTTTGCACCCCATGAATCACAGCACACCAGGCCTCCCTTTTCCAATGAATCAACTCTTCACATGAGGTGGCCAAAGTACTGGAGTTTCAGCTTTAGCATCATTCCTTCCAAAGAACACCCAGAGCTGATCTCCTTTAGAATGGAATGGTTGGATCTCCTTGCAGTCCAAGGGGCTCTCAAGAGTCCACTCCATCACCGCAGTTCAAAAGCATCAATTCTTCAGTGCTCAGCTTTCTTCACAGTCCAACTCCCATATCCATACATGACCACTGGAAAAGGATACATAAACACAACCTATTCCCAATGAAAGGTAATGTCAATTCAAAGTCAATGTCTAGGAAGTTAGAGTAAAGGATAAAATGTAACAGACCAGAAGATAGTAAGTGGAAAAATCTGGGTTGGGACATCAGAGGCTACATGCAGCAGGAGTAATAGATTTAGTAGAATTACTGCAGACAAGTTACTAAACTAATAAATAACCAAACAAACAACAATCCCAAGTGATGATATTCAGAGTTGCTGTATATAATATCATATCAAAATGCCTATTTTTAACAAAATAATGATAAATGCAAAGACACATGTAAACATAATACATACATTTGGGAGACAGGCGTATAATAGAAGTTGCCTTTGAGGGGTCTAGATGGTGGACCAAGGAGAAAAGATTTCAGGGTAGTCTTTACAAATTCACTTTAAAACATGCTTATAAAATGAAATTATATTAAACAAGGATGCCTCATTTAATGGAGAATATCAATACAGAGACATAAGTTGTAAAAGAGAATCAAATGGAAATTCTAGCATTGGCAAGTACAGTACCTGAAATGAAAAGTTTACTAGGTGGGCTCCACAGAAAATTTGAGATGGTGTAAGAGAAAATAAGCAAATTTGAAGATAGGTAAAAATTGGAATTATCTAGTCTGAGAAGCAGAAATATAAAAAAATTTTAAAAAAAATTGAACAAAGCCAAAAAGATCTGTGAACGATCATCAAGTGTATCAACAAAAGCCAATTGCCTATACAAGAAGAGAGAGAAAGGTGCATAAAGAATATATGAAGAAATATTGGGCAAGAATATCTAAAATTTGAAAATTGTAAACCGTACAACCAAGAAGCTCAACGAAATCTAAGTAAGATAAATTCAAAGACATTTACACTTAGGTACCATGAAATTTAACTCTGGAAAGACAAAGACAGAGAAAGCATATCTTGAAAGAAATAAGAATGAAGTAAATCATCATTTACAAGTGGTGTTAAAGAAGATTAACAGCTCCTCATAAACCATGAAAGTTAGAATGCAATAGGATAACATATTCAAGTGTTGAAAGGGAAAGACAGTCAAGCAAAAATTCCATTTAAGCAAAATTATAAAAATAAAGTGTGAACTTCTGTGAAAGTAGTGGAGTAGGAGCACTGAGAGACTGCCTCTCCACAGAAACACCAAGAAACCTGACAAAACATATACTCAATTTTACCAGAAATCTGTAAAATAATGAAAGATTACAGCAACCAACCAAGTGTTTAATAAAGAAAAAGTCACCTAAAACCCAATAAGGGTGTTTTGTGGTGTTTTAACCTACCCCTGTCCATCTCGACCTTCCTAGTGTATCTGCAGTCTTAAAGATGGCAACCTGAGTTCCTGTAGCTTGAAGGAATACAGCAGATTTTGTTTTTAAAGCATTCTACCAGTTAAGAGCAATCCTTTCAAAAAACAAATTTTCCAAAAAAAAAAATCCTTTCATAAGTTAACACCAATCTTTTCAAAAAACAACCCAATCAGAAAATGGACAGGAGACTTAAATAGACATTTATCCAAAGAAGACATAGCCAATAGGCATGTGAAAAGATGCTCAATGTTGTCAATTATTAGAGAAATGCAAATCAAAACCACAGAGAGGTATCACCTAACACCAGTAAGAAAGGATATCATCAAAGAATTACAAATAATAAATTATGGAGAGGGTGTGGAGAAAGGGAAACCCCTTATACATTGTCGGTGGAAATGTATACTGGTGCAGCCATTATGAAAAATACTATGGCAGTTCCTTAAGAAACTAAAAATATTGTTAGACCATATGATCCATCATTCTCACGCCTGGTCATATATATGGAAAACACAAAGGTATAATTTGAAAAGATACATGCACTCCAATGTTCATAGCACCACTATTTACAGTAGCCAAGACGTGGAAGCAATCTAAGTGTTCATTGACAGCTGGAAGATGTGGTGTATATATACACAATGGAATATTACTCAGCCATAAAACTGATTAAACTCATGACAGGTAATTTTTTTTTTGAAACAGTACATATACCTTTTAAGAAAATTAATAAATACAGACAATGAAAAATAAATTTAAAAAAAACATCACAACTTCACTCCCCATAGATTACTACTGTAAATACCTTATTTTTTTAAATTTATCTTAATTGGAGGCTACTTACTTTACAATATTGTAGTGGTTTTTGCCATACATTGACATGAATCAGCCATGGGTGTACTTGTGTTTCCCATCCTGAACCCCCCTCCGTCCTCCCTCCCCATCCCAACCTTCTGGGTCATCCCAGTGCACCAGCCCTGAGCACCCTGTCTCATGCATCAAAACTGGACTGGCGATCTGTTTCACATATGATAATATACATGTTTCAATGCTATTCTCTCAGATTATCCCACCTTTGCCTTCTCCCACAGAGTCCAAAAGACTGTTCTATATACCTATGTCTCTTTTGCTGTCTCGCATATAGGGTTATCGGTACCATCATTCTAAATTCCATATATACGCTTTAATATACTGTATTGGTGTTTTCTTTTCTGACTGCTTCACTCTGTATAACAGGCTCCAGTTTCATCCACCTCATTAGAACTGAATCATATGTGTTCTTTTAATGGCTAATATTCCATTCTGTATATGTACCACAGCTTTCTTATCCATTCGTCTACTGATGGACATCTAGGTAGCTTCCATGTCCTGGCTATTGTAAACAGTGCTGCAATGAACAGTGGAGTACACGTGTCTCTTTCAATTCCAGTTTCCTCAGTGTGTATGCCCAGCAGTGGGATTGCTGGTTCATATGGCAGTTCTATTTCCATTTTTAAAAGGAATCTCCACACTGTTCTCCATAGTAGCTGAACTAGTTTGCATTCCCACCAACAGTGTAAGAGAGTTCCCTTTTCTCCACACCCTCTCCAGAATTTATTGTTTTTAGATTTTTGGATAGCAGCAATTCTGACAGGCATGATATGGTACCTCATTGTGGCTTTGATTTGAATTTCTCTGATAATGAGTGCTGTTGAGCATCTTTTCATGTGTTTGTTAGCCATCTGTATGTCTTCTTTGGAGAAATGTCTGTGTAGTTCTTTGGCCCATTTTTTTGATTGGGTCTTTTATTTTTCTGGAATTGAGCTGCATGAGTTGCTTGTATATTTTTGAAATTAGTTGTTTGTCAGTTGCTTCATTTGCTATTATTTTCTCCCATTCTGAAGTCTGTCTTTTCACCTTGCTTATAGTTTCCTTCGTTGTGCAAAAAAATTTAAGTTTAATTAGGTCCCATTTGTTTATTTTTGCTTTTATTTCCAATATTCTGGGAGGTGGGTCATAGAGGATCCTGCTGTGATTTATGTCAGAGAGTGTTTTGCCTATGTTCTCCTCTAGAAGTTGTAGAGTTTCTGGTCTTGAGTTTAGATCTTTAATCCATTTTGAGTTAATTTTTGTGTATAGTGTTAGAAAGTATTCTAGTTTTATTCTTTTACCAGTGGTTGACCAGTTTTCCCAGCACCACTTGTGAAAGAGATTATCTTTTCTCTGTTGTATATTCTTGCCTCCTTTCTCAAAGATAAGGTGTCCATAGGTGCATGGATTTATCTTTGGGGTTTCTATTTTGTTCCATTGATCTATATTTCTGTCTTTGTGCCAGTACCATACTGTCTTGATGACTGTGGCTTTGTAGTATAGTCTGAAGTCAGGCAGGTTGAGTCCTCCAGTTCCATTCTTCTTTCTCAAGATCGCTTTGTCTATTCAAGGTTTTTTTGTATTTCCATACAAATTTGAAATTAATTGTTCTGGTTCTGTGAAAAATACATTGGTAACTTGATAGGGATTGCATTGAATCTGATTTATTCCTAAGTATTTTATTCCTTTCATTGCAGTGGTGAATGGAATTGTTTCCTTAATTTCTCTTTCTGTTTTCTCATTGTTAGTGTATAGGAATGCAAGGGATTTCTGTGTGTTAGTTTTATATCCTGCAACTTTACTGTATTCATTGATTAGCTCTAGTAATTTTCTGGTGGGGTCTTTAGGGTTTTCTATGTAGAGGATTATGTCATATGCAAACAGTGAGAGTTTTACTTCTTTTCCAATCTGGATTCCTCTTATTTCTTTCTCTGCTCTGATTGCTGTGGCCAAAACTTCCAGAACTATGCTGAATAGTAGTGGTGAAAGTGGGCACCCTTGTCTTGTTCCTGACTTTAGGGGAAATGCTTTCAATTTTTCACCATTGAGGATAATGTTTGCTGTGGGTTTGTCACATATAGCTTTTATTATGTTGAGGTATGTTCCTTCTATTCCTGCTTTCTATTCCTGGTTTCTATCATAAATGGATATTGAATTTTGTCAAAGGCTTTCTCTGCATCTATTGAGATAATCATATGGTTTTCATCTTTCAATTTGTTAATGTGGTGTATTACATTGGTTGATTTGTGGATACTGAAGAATCCTTGCATCCCTGGGATAAAGCCCACTTGGTCATGATGTATGATCTTTTTAAAATGTTGTTGGATTCTGTTTGTTAGAATTTTGTTAAGGATTTTTGCATCTATGTTCATCAGTGCTATTGGCCTATAATTTTCTTTTTTCTTTTTTTTTTGTGGCATCTTTGTCTGCTTTTGGTATTAGGGTGATGGTGGCCTCAGAGAATGAGTTTGGAAGTTTACCTTCCTCTGCAATTTTCTGGAAGCATTTGACTAGCATAGCAGTTAGCTCTTCTCTAAATTTTTGGTAGAATTCAGCTGTGAAGCCGTCTGGACCTGGGCTTTTGTTTGCTGGAGGATTTCTGATTACAGTTTCAATTTCTGTGCTTGTGATGGGTCTGTTAAGGTTTTCTATTTCTTCCTGGTTCAGTTTTGGAAAGTTGTACTTTTCTAAGAATTTGTCCATTTCTTCCAAGTTGTCCATTCTATTGGCATATAGCTGCTGATAGTAGTCTCTTATAATCCTTTATATTTCTGTGTTTTCTGTTGTGATCTCTCCATTTTCATTTCTAATTGTGTTGATTTGATTTTTCTCCCTTTGTTTCTTGATGAGTCTGACTAATGGTTTGCCAGTTTTATTTATCTTCTTAAAGAATCAGCTTTTGACTTTGCTGATTTTTGCTATGGTTTGTTTTGTATTTATTTCTGCCCTAATTTTTAAGATTTCTTTCCTTCTACTAACCCTGGGATTCTTCATTTCTTCCTTTCCTAGTTGCTTTAGGTGTAGAGTGTAGGTTATTTATTTGATTTTTTTTCTTGTTTCTTGAAGTATGCCTGTATTGCTATGAACCTTCCCCTAGCACTGCTTTTACAGTGCTCCATAGGTTTTAGGTTGTTGTGTTTTCATTTTCATTCATTTCTATGCATATTTTGATTTCTTTTTTTAATCTTTTTTTGATTTCTTTCTTGGTTAACAGAAGTGTGTTGTTTAGCCTCCATATGTTGAAATTTTTAATAGTTTTTTTCTCCTGTAATTGAAATCTAATCTTACTGCATTGTGGTCAGAAAAGATGCTTGGAATGATTTCAATTTTTCTGAATTTACCAAAGCTAGATTTATGGCCCAGGATGTGATCTATCCTGGAGAAGGTTCCATGGTGAAATTCATTGTTTTGGGGTGAAATGTCCTATAGATATCAATTAGGTCTAACTGGTCCATTGTATCATTAAAATTTGTTTCCTTGTTAATTTTCTGTTTAGTTGATCTATCCATAGGTGTGAGTGGGGTATTAAAGTCTCCCACTATTATTGTGTTATTGTTAATTTCCCCTTTCATACTTGTTAGCATTTACCTTACATATTGTGGTGCTCTTATGTTGGGTCCATATATATTTATAATCGTTATATTTTCTTCTTGGATTGATCCTTTGATCATTATGTAGTGGCCTTCTTTGTCTCTTTTCACAGCCTTTGTTTTAAAGTCTATTTTATTCGATATGAGCATTGCTACTCCTGCTTTCTTTTGGCCTCTATTTGCATGAAGTATCTTTCTCCAGCCCTTCACTTTCAGTCTGTATGTGTCCGTAGGTTTGAGGTGGGTCTCTTGTAGATAGCACATATATGGATACTTTTTTTGTATCCATTCAGCCAGTCTTTGTCTTTTGGTTGGGGCATTCAACGCATTTACGTTTAAGGTAATTATTGATAAGTATGATCTCGTTGCCATTATTTTGTTGTTTTGGGTTTGAGTTTATACACCCTTTCTCTGTTTCCTGTCTAGAGAAGATCATTTAGCATTTGTTGGAGAGCTGGTTTGGTGGTGCTGAATTCTCTCAGCTTTAGCTTGTCTGTGAAGCTTTTGATTTCTCCTTCATATTTGAATAAGATCCTTGCTGGGTACAGTAATTTGAGCTGTAGGTTATTTTCTTTCATCACTTTAAGTATGTCCTGCCATTCCCTCCTGGCCTGAAGAGTTTCTATTGAAAGATCAGCTGTTATCTTTATGGGAATCCCCTTGTGTGTTATTTGTTATTTTTCACTTGCTGCTTTTAATATTTGTTCTTTGTGTTTGATCTTTGTTAATGTGATTAATATGTGTCCTGGGGTGTTTCACCTTGGGTTTATCCTGTTTGGGACTCTCTGGGTTTCTTGGACTTGGGTGATTATCACATTCCCCATTTTAGGGAAGTTTTCAACTATTATCTCCTCAAGTATTTTCTCATGGCCTTTCTTTTTGTCTTCTTCTTCTGGGATTCCTATGATTCCAATGTTGGGGCATTTAACATTGTCCCAGAGGTTCCTGAGGTTGTCTTCATTTCTTTCAATTCTTTTGTCTTTATTCCTCTCTGCTTCATTTATTTCTACCATTCTATCTTCTACCTCACTTCTGTCCGTTATTCTACTGTTGGTGCCCTCCAGATTGTTTTTATTTCATTTATTACATTATTCATTATTGATTGACTCTTTTTTATTTCTTCTAGGTCCTTGTTAAACATTTCTTTCACCTTCTCAGTCCTTGTCTAAATGCTATTTATCTGTAACTCCATTTTGTTTTCAAGGTTTAGGATCATTCTTACTATCATTATTCTGAATTCTTTTTCAGGCAGATTCCCTATCTCCTCCTCTTTTGTTTGGTTTGGTGGGCATTTGTCATGTTCCTTTACCTGCTGAGTATTTCTCTGCCTTTTCATCTTGTTTAGATTGCTGTGTTTGGGGTGGCCTTTCTGTATTCTGGCAGCTTGTGGTTCTTCTTTATTGTGGAGGTTCCTCCCTGTGGGTGGGGTTGAATGAGTGACTTGTCAAGGTTTTTTGGTTAGAGAAGCTTGTGTCTGTGTTCTAGTGGGTGGAGCTGGATTTCTTGTCTCTGGAGCACAGTGAAGTATCCAGTAGTGAGTTTTGAGATGTCTGTGGGTTTGGTGTGACTTTGAGCAGCCTGTATATTGAAGCTCAGGTCTATGTTCCTGCATTGCTGGAGAATTTACATGGTATGTCTTGCTCTGGAGCTTGTTGGCTCTTGGGTCGTGCTTGGTTTCAATGTAGATAGGGAGGCTTTTGGATGATCTCTTATTGATTAATGTTCCCTGGAGTCAAGAGTTCTCTGGTGTTCTTATATTTTGGGCTTAAGCCTCCTGCCTCTGGTTTTCAGTCTTATTCTTACAGTAGCCTCAAGACTTCTCCATCCATATGGCACCGATGATAAAACATCTAGATTAATGGTGAAAAGATTCTCTACAGTGAGGGACACCCAGGGAGGTTCACAGAGTTACATGGAGAAGAAAAGAGGTAGGAGAGAGATAGAGGTGACCAGGAAGAGAAGTGGGGGAATCAAATGGGGAGAGAGCAATCTAGCCAGTAATCAATTCCCTAATTGCTCTCCACAGTCTGGAACCCTTAGAGAGGTTCATGGAGTTACACAGAAAAGAGAAGAGGAGGAAGGTGATAGAGGTGACCAGGAGGAGAAAAGGGGGGATCAAAAGGAGAGAGACAGACCTAGGCAGTAATAAGTTCCCTAAGTCTTCTCCTTAGCCCAGAACACAAACACAGATTCACAGAGTTGGTTAGAGAAGAGAAAGGGGAGGGAGGAGATAGAGGTAACCTGGGGGAGAAAAAAGAGAGTCAAAAGGGGAGAGAGTAATCAAGCCAGTAATCACACTCCTAAATAAAAATGGGTACTGAAAATTGGATTCTTAAAGGTACAAAATTGATAACAACCAAAAAGCAAAGATTAAAAATCTAGAGTAGAGGTTAGACTCTCAAAAATACAATATTAAAAAAAAGTCACGAAAATTATAAAAAATATCTATGAAGTTTGTTCTTAAAATAGGATCTTGTTTTGGCAAGGTAATAGTAGGTTATTAAAATGAAAATTAAAGGAGTAATAGAGGACTTAAAATGTTTTTAATTAAAAAATGATAATAGTAAAAATATATCTAGGAATTACTCTGGAGCTGTTGCAGGCAGTGTGGGATCAGTTCAGTTTCAGATATTTCCTTGTTTCAGCTTATACTTTTCAAGATCTATAGGCCCCTTCCAGTGTAGTCGGTGCTAACTGCAGGGTTTTAATCAGTTGCACCTGTAACTTCCAAAGCAGTTCCCTCTTTATTTTGGCTTCTTCTGTTCACAGGTCTCTTCAGTGTTTAATTTCTGCCCTGACACAAGGGGGCGAAGGTGGTCACTTATTTAGACTCACTTGTTCAGTTGTCATATGGGGAGGGAGAAACACTGCAAACAAATATAACTGACATGTGTGGGGAAGGCTTGCAGTCTCGGTTACACTAGGTTTGCCACCGCTCACGGCGTGTGTGCTTTCCTAATCTACACTGCTCAGGTTCCAGGTTGCTCTGCATGTGAACTGTCTGAAGCGGGCCCTGTCTTGAGTGTACTTCCCAGGTCTAAGCCACTCAGGTTCAGTTTCTCGGGTACTCCCCAAAGGAGTAGATTTGGTTGGGCCTGTGTTTTGTGCCCTTCCCAGGTCCGAGCAGCTCAGGCGACCAGATGCCTGGCGAGCACACTCTCCTGAGGTGGCAGGTACGTCTTATCACCTCCTTGGTTCCAGCCGCTCAGTTTCCTGGGTGGCAACACGCGCGTGTGTCTCTTCAGGGGAGCTGATCTCTGGCTGCGACCCTCCCAGCAGATGTCAACCGTCCAGAATCCCAGGAAGACTTGGTTGGCAACCAGAAGCCTGACCGCAGTTTGGTAGAGGATGCCGTCTCTGGGGCCGAGTTTGCCCCTTTCTGGCTCTGGCTACTGCCTGCCTGCTTCCCTGACTCCAGCAGGGGATGGGCCAGTCCGCAGCTGGCTAGCTCTCCTCTGGTATTCGCTCAATCCTTTGTTCTGTGAGCAGGCCTGGCAGTGCCTTAGGTTAGGGCTTTTCACGGGATAGTTCTCTCTCTCTCTCTCTCTCTCTCTCTCTCTCTCTCTCTCTCTCTCTCTCTCTCTCTCTCTCTCTCCCCCTCCCTCCCTCCCTCTCTCTCTCTCTCTCTCTCTCTCTCTCTCTCCTCTCTCTCTGGCTATCCCACAGTTTAGGTTGCTATCTCACTTAAGCTCCCTCAGATTGCCCTCAGGGCATTCAGGCCCGGTCCTTACCCTAAGCAGTGCAGCCAGCTCCTTTCTGTTCAGCCCCTGCTTGCTGGTGGCAGATGCGAGCGTCTGGGCTACTTCTCTGTTGAGAGTTGCCATTAGGTATGTAATCTGTGGAGTTTATTTATTTATTTTCCTCTCCCGGTTATGTTGCCCTCTGAGATTCCAAAACACCCCACAGACCCGCCAGTGAGAGGGTTTCCTGGTATTTGGAAACTTCTCTTTAAAGACTCTCTTCCTGGGACAGGTCTCCATCCCTAACTCTTTTCTCTCTCTTTTTATCTTTTATATTTTGTCCTACTTCCTTTCGAAGACAATGAACTGCCTTTCTGGGTGCCTCATGTTCTCTGCCAGCATTCAGAAGTTGTTTTGTGGAATTTGCTCAGCGTTCAGATGTTCTTTCGATGAATTTGTGGTGGAGAAAGTGGTCTCCCCATCCTATTCCTTGCCCAACTTAGGACCACCCCCCAGGTAATTCTCACAAATAAAAGTCCAGCACTAAATAGCTTATTTCTATAATTCTACTAATATTTTAAAGATTTGGTTGTTATTGTTGTTGTTCAGTCACCAAGTCGTGTCCAACTCTTCACGACCTCATGAACTGCAGCATGCCAGTCTTCCCTGTCCCTCACCATTGCCCAGAGTTTGCCCAAGTTCATGTCCTTTGAATCAGTGATGCCATTCAACTATCTCATATTCTGTTGCTCTTTTCTCCTTCTGCCTTCAATCTTTCCCAGCATCAGGGTCTTTTCCAATGAGTCAGCTGTTTGCATCAGGTGGCCAAAGTATCAGAGCTTTAGCTTCAGCATCAGTGCTTCCAAAGAGTAATCAGGGTTGATTAACTTTTTAAGATTGACTGGTTTAATCTCCTTGCTTTCCAATAGACCTTATTTTAAACATAATAACCATAAATTCTACAAAGTGTATTCCAGAAAATAAGAAGAGGGAACATTGCACAACCCATTCTGTGAAGCTAGTATTACCATGATAACAAAATTAAAGAAAGATTACAGTAAGAAAACTACAGACCAATATCCTTTATGGATAAACTTAAAATACATAAAGAAAATACCAGCAAACTGAGTTCTTCAATGTGTAAACAGTATTTATACAGTATAATAAAGTGTGGTTTATCCTAGGAATGTAAGTCTAACACAATCTCTGAAAATCAATCACTGTAATGCACCATGTTAATATAATTAAAGTGAAAGTTGCTCAGTTATGTCCAGCTCTTTGCAACCTCGTGAACTATAGAGTCCATGGAATTCTCCAGGCCAGAATACTGGAGTGGGTAGGCATTCCCTTCTTCAGAGGATCTTCCCAACCCAGGGATCAAACCCAGGTCTCCCTCATTACAGGTGAACTCTTTACCAGCTGAGCCACCAGTGAAGCCCTATGTTAATATAATTAAGACCAAAATCCACATAATCTTCTCAGTAGATGCATAAAAACATTTGATAAAATCTATATCTTTATGGGAAAAAAAACCGTTAATAAACTAGGAAAGAAAAAGAAAGCGAAGTCGCTTTGTCGTATCCACCTCTTTGTGACCCCATGGACTGTAGCCTACCAGGCTCCTCTGTCCATGGGATTTTCCAGGCAAGAATACTGGAATGGGTTGCCATTTCCTTCTCCAAGAGATCTTCCTGACCCAGGCATCAAACCCGGGTATCCCGTATTGTTGGTAGACGTCTGAGCCACAGGGGAGGTAATTTCCTCAACATGATAAAAATTATCTACAGGAAAACCCACAGTTAACATTATAATTAGTTATCAGAGATTGAAAGTCCTTCTCCTCCCACCAAGATCAGAAAGAAAATAAACATGTCTGCTTTTGTCACCAGTATTCACTGTTGTACTAAAATTTCTAACAGAAATCAGAATAGAAGAAAAGATAAAAAGCATCCTAATGGGAAAGGAAGAAATAAAACTACATCTCTGTGTAGGTGACATGTCTTTCTGTTTAGAAATCTGAAGACATCCACAAAAAATCTATTAGTGCAAATGATAGTTAACAAGGTTGTATGATATCATATCAGTATATAAAAATCAAATTAATTTGATAGACTAGAAATGAAAAATCTAAAAGTGAACTTAAGAAAATAATTTCACTTATAATAACATCAAATAGAATAAAATACTTAGAAAAAATGTAACAAAGTACAAAATGCTTACATTGAAAATTACAAAATATCATTGAAAGGAAGAGTACATTTAGATGGTTCATACTTACTGATTTTAAAACTTACTGAAAGCTACAGACAGTGTGCTGCTGGCACAAGTATATACATGTACATTAATAAAATATAATTTTAAATCTTTTTAAAAAAAACTCTGAAACTTAGAGTGTATTCATTTTAACAATGGTGCCAAAACAATTCAATGAGGCTGAGAGAACTAGATATACATATGAAAAAGAATAAAGTTGTCCCCTTAACTTACAGTATGCACAAATATTGATCCAAAATGGATAATAGCTATAAATTTGAGAAGAGCCAATACTATGAAAGACAGAAGAAAATATAAGAAAAATATTCATGACCTTGAACTAAGCCATGGATTCATAGATATGAGATCATTTAGATACGACATCAAAATCAAAAGCAATAAAAGAATAAAATAATCCATTGGATTTCATCAAAACTAAAAGTTTTTGCTTCAGAGAACACCACCAAGAAAGTAAAAAGACAATTTTCTTCCCCATGTAATGGGATAAAATATTAGCAAATCACATTTGTATGGCAAGGGACTTGTTTCTAAATTGCATAAAGAACAATTACTACTTAACACTTTAAAAAAGGTGAGGTTGTAAATTGATACAGTCACTATGCAGGCAGTATGGAGGTTCCTCAAAAAATGAAAAATAGAACGACATTCAGTTCAGTTCAGTCACTCAGTTGTGTCCAACTCTTTGCCACCCCATGGACTGCAGCACACCAGGTTTTCCCATCCGTCACCAACTCTCAGAGCTTGCTCAAACTCATGTCCATTGAGTCGGTGATGCCACCCAACCATCTTGTCCTCTGTCATTCCCTTCTCCTCCTGCCTTCAATCTTTCCCAGCGTCAGTGTCTTTTTCCAATGAGTCAGTTCTTTGCATCAGGTAGCCAAAGTATTGGAGCTTCAGATTCAGCATCAGTCCTTCCAATGAATATTCAGGACTGATTCCCTTAGGATAGAATGGTTTGATCTCCTTGCAGTCCTACTGCAAGTCCTGCTGCAAGAACTACAATATGATCCAACAATTCCACTTCTGGAAATATAGCTGAAGGAAACAAAAATACTACTTTTAAGAGATGTCTGCATTCCATGTTTATTGCAAAATTATATATAATAATAGCCAAAATATGGACACAACATGTGTTTATTGAGAAATTAATAGATAAAAAGTTGTGGTACAAAAGATGGCCTCAGCATGGTGCTCACTAGGGACTGCCAGTGATCTGCATCCACTCATTTCCAGTCGATCTTCCAAAGCTACCAGGTGCAGTCCATACACAGAAAATTCTCACATAACTGACTCCTTCAAAACCTGGAGAAGTAGCAAATTTACCTAATTCATAGAAATAAAACTTGAAAGTCAAACAAAAAGAGGATACCAAGGAATATGTTCCAAACAAATAACAAAACCCTGTGGGGGAAAACTTCCTAATTCAGTGAAGAAAAGTAATTTACCTGATAGAGTTCAAAGGAATAGTCATAAGAATGTCCACTGAACTTGGGAGAAAAAGGGAGGAACTCAGTGAGATCTTCAACAAAGACTTAGAAAATATAAGAAAGGACAAATTAGAACTAAAGAATACAATAAGGAAAATGAAAAATACACTAGAAGGAATCAACAGCATATTACATGATACAAAAGAACTGATAAGCAATTGGAAAGGTAGAATAGTAAAAAATAACCAATCAAAACAGCACAAAGAAATTTTTTGAAATGAAGAGAGTTTAAGGGAGCTCTGGGAAGTAAATCAAGCATCATTACAGTCACATTATAAGTGTCAGAGAAGAAGAAGAAGGAAGCAAGAGGAACAGAAAACTTTACATAAAGAAATAATGGCTGAAAACATCCCTAACCTGAGGAAGGAGAGATATGCAGAAACAGGAAATACAGAGTTCCAAACAAGATGAACACAAGGAGATCCACATCAAGACGTATTATAATTAAGATGGTAAAAGTTAGATAAAGAGAGAATCTTAGCAACAAACGCTGCCATCACACGGTGGAGAAACCCAGCTCCCTCAGATTTCCTGTTCCAGCCCCTTGGGCCCTGGACCAGTCCCCAGTAAGGTGGTGACTGTCATGGAGCCTAAGATAAACCCAAGCTTGCACCTGGCTCTGGCTACAGCCTTTCCAAATCCATCCCTAACACCCACCAAAGCAGTGGTGGCTTACATACCCAAGAGAAAGACACAGTCTGTGCTTACTTCAGATCCAGATCTACAAACAAGGCACTGGGCATATTCAGACTACATAGGGATGCTTCCACATGAGGACACTCCTTCAAGATCAAGATAGGTAAACATTTCACTTAATTTCAGAGATAATAGATGATCTTAAACAAAATGAGAAGACAGAGGAACTTGTTTTAAACAGAAGAACAAGAGAACACCCAAATGAAACAAAGAAATAGTTTTCCTGATAAAGAGTCCAAAGCAATAGTAATAAGTACACTAACTGCAGTTGGGAAAACAATAGATAAACATGGTGAGAATTTCAATACAGAACTAGAACATATTAAAAAGAACCAGTTAGAGCTGAAGAATCTTTATCACAGCTGAAGTGAAAATACACTGGAAAGACTTAATAGCAAATGAGGCAGGAGAAGGCATGAGTAATCTGGAAGACAGACTAGTGGAAACCACCCAATCAGAATGGCAAGAAGAAAAACAAAATTTTTAAATGAGGGTAGTTTAAGGAATTTCTGTGACAATGGCAAGGATACTGTCATTTGCATTACTGGGGTTTCAGAAGGAGAGAGAGAAAAGGGATAGAAAATGTATGTGATAAAATTATGGCTGAAAACTTCCTGAACTTGAAGAAGGAAACAGATATCCAGGTACAGGAAGCATAGAAGGTCTCAAACAAGATAAACTCAAAGATCCATATGAAATCATATTATAGAATTCAATCCCTATGACTTATATGAAATGAAAGCTCTGGATTGCTCCTCACAAAGGATGTTGTGGCAGAACTTTCCAGAGGCATTGAAAGACATGGCTGCCTCCATGACATACCTGGCCACAGACAAGGAGGATCCTCAAGGCCTCCCAGAGTCACCTGAGAGATTGGAGTCACCATCACCACTGCTGTCCTAACACAGATCCAGCTGTCACTCCCAGGGGGTCACCAACACAGAGTTCAAATCCAGCCAAAATACACACCTGCAAAAAGCTACAAATTGCAGAACAGTTTCAGGATGGAAGAGTAGAAGGAGATGAGCTCATCCCTTCTTACTAAAACAACAAAATCACAACTAACTACTGAACAACCATCAATAACAACAACAAAAAGTTAGAACCTACCAAAAAAGATAACCTATATCCAAAGACAAAGAGTAAGCCATGAGACAGTAGGAAGGACATAATCACAAAATGTCAAACCCCATACCCACCAGATGGGCAACCCACAAACTGGAAAATAACTGTACCACAGAAGTTCTCCCACAGGAATGAAAGTCTTGAGACATGTCAGGCTTCCAAGCCTGGGGGTCTAGCAATGGGAGGAAAAGACCCCAGAATCTGGCTTTGAAGGCCAGCAGGGTTTGATCACAGGAATTCCACAAGACTAGGGAAAACAGAAACTATGCTCATGGGGGGTTCACACATGGTATAGCGCAAAGTCTTTCTGAACAAGAGTTGGACAAGACCCAGCTCCAGTGCCAATGGGCACGAAATATTCCACCCCACAAGGAAGCATGAACACACCTCTTAGAAAACTTCACCTACTAGAGGGTGGAAAACAGAAGAAAGGGTAACTACAATCCTGCAACCTGCATAAATGAGAGAGCAGAGGAATATATCCTAGGTGAAGGAACAAGATAGTACTCCAGAAGAACAACTAAGTGAAGTGTAGATAGGCAATCTACACAAAAATAGTATTTAGTGAGATGACAGTAAAGATGATCCAAGATCTCAGGGAAGAAAAAATGGAAGCATAGATAGACAAGACACAGAAATGTTTAACAAAGACCTTGAAGACTTAAAGAACAAACAAACCACACAATAACTGAAATGAAAACTACACTAGAAGGAATCAATAGCAGAATAACTGAGGCAGAATGGATTAATGAGCTGGAAGACAGAGTGGTGAAAATCACTGCCACAGAATAGAATAAAGAAAAAAATGAAATAAAGACCATCTAAGAGACCCCTGGGACAACATTAAACTCACCAACATTCATATCACAGGGGTCAAAGGGGGCACAGAAGTAAAGAAGCTGCTTGCCAATTCAGGAGACACAAGAGACACAAGTTCAACCTCTGGGTCGGGAAGATCTGGAATAGGAAATGTCAAACCACTTCAGTATTCTTGCCTGAAAAATTCCATTGGCAGAGGAGCCTGGTGGGCTATAGTCCATGAGGTTGCAAAGAGTTGGATATAACTGAGTGAGTGAACACATGCACACAGAAGGAGAAAAGAGAGAGAGAAAGGATCTGAGAAAATATTTTTGAGAAAATATTTTAATAGTTAACAGTTGAAAGTATCCCTAACATGAGAAAGGAAATGGCTATGCAAGTTCAGGAAACACAGAGAGTTCCAAGCAGGATAAACCTAAGGAGGAACATGCTAAGACATATAGCAATCAAACTGACAAAAATTAAAGGCAAATAAAATGTATGAAAAGCAACAAGTGAAAAGCAACAATAGCATACAAGAGAACTTCCACAAGGTTGTCAGCAGATTTTTTGGCAGACAATCTTCAGGACAGAAGGGAGTGCATGATATATTTAAAGTAATGAAAGATAAGATCCTACAACCAAGAATACTCTATCCAGCAAGGGTTGACAAGCAAGACCTAACAGAATTCAGCACCACCAGAGCAGCTTTGTAACAAATGCTAAAGGAACTTCTCTAAGGGGAAAAGAAAAGGCCATAATTAGAAACAAGAAAATTACAAATGGAAAACTCACCTATAAAGGTAAATATACAGTAAAGGTAGGAGTTCATGCACACAAAAATATGATAACAAAACCACTGATGGTGAGAAGAGGAGGGCACGAATGCAGGATATTGGAAATGCATTTAAAATTAAAAGACTAGCAAATTAAAACAATCTTGTTTATATATAGACTGCTATATTGAAACCTCATGGTAACTGCAAACCAAAAATTTACAATAGATACACATACAAAAAAAGAAAAAGGAACTCAAAGACAACACTAAAATTAGTCATCAAATCATGAGAAGAATAAAAGAGAAAAGGAAGAAAAAAAACAATAAAAATCAATAAGAACATACATATGTATGACTATCTTAAACATAAATGGATTAAATGCTCTACCTAAAAGACAGACTGGCTGAATAGATACAAAAACAAGACCTGTATATTTGCTGTCTACAAGAAATCCACTTCAGATCTAGGGATATATACAGTCTGAAAGTTAGCAGATGGAAAAAGTTATTTCATACAAATGGAAATCAAAAGAAACCTGGAATAGTAATACTCATATCAGACAAAACAGACTTTAAAATAAAGACTGTTACAAGAGACAAAGAAAGACCAAGTGATCAATTCAATAAGAAAATTTAACAATTGTAAATACATATGTACTCAACATAGACACACCTCAATATATAGGGCAAATACTAACAGCCATAAAAGAAGAAATTGACAGACAGCAGCACAGTAATACTGGGAAACTTTGACACTCCACTTTCATCAATAGACAGATCATCCAGACAGAAAATCCACAAGAAAACACAGGCCTAAAAAGATGCATTGGAGCAGATGGACATAATTGATGTGTATATAGTATTCCTTTGGAGAAGGCAATGGCACCCCACTCCAGTACTCTTGCCTGGAAAATCCCATGGACAAAGGAGCCTGGTAGGCTGTAGTCCATGGGGCCGCTAAGAGTCGAACATGACTGAGCGACTTCCCTTTCACTTTTCATTTTCCTGCATTGGACAAGGAAATGGCAACCCACTCCAGTGTTCTTGCCTGGAGAATCCCAGGGACGGGGGAGCCTGGTGGGCTTCCATCTATGGGGTCACACAGGGTCGGACACGACTGAAGCGACTCAGCAGCAGCAGCATAGTATTCCATCCAAAAGCAGCAGAATACACATTATTCTCAAGTACACATGCAATGTTCTCCAGAATACATCACATGCTGAGTCACAAAGTGAGCTTTTTCAGTAAATTTAAGAAAACTGACATCATATCAACCATCCTTTCTGACCACAAACTATGATTCTTTTAATATGCTGTTGGATTCTGTTTCCTAATATTTTGTTGAGGATTTTTGTGTCTCTGTTCATCAGTGATGTGTGTCTGTCTGTCTGTGTGCTCAGTAATGTCCAAATATTTGCAACCCCATGCACTGTAGCCTGCCAGGCTCTTTTTCAAGCAACAGTACTAGAGCAGTTTGCCATTTCCTACTGCATGGGATCTTCCTGACCCAAGGATTGAATCTGCATCTCTTGTGTTTCCTGCATTGGAAGGCAGATTCTTTTCCACTGCACCACTTGGGAAGCTCTCATCAATGATATTGCTCTAAATTTTTATTTTTTTTCCCAAACTGTGACTGTTTGAAGATAACATGATACTCTACATAGAAAATTTTAAAGAAATCACTAGAAAGCTACTAAAGCTCATTAATGAATTTGGTGAAGTTGCAGATTTCATAGTTGTAGATACAAAATTAATGCATAGAAATCTCTTTCATTCCTATACACTAACAACAAAAGATAAGAAAGAGAAATTAAGGAAATAATCCCATTTACCATTGCAACAAGAAGAATAAAATACCTAGGAATAAGCCTACCTAAAGAGACAAAAGACTTGTACTCACAAAACTATAAGAAAATATATAATAAAAACTAAAAGAAATCATAGGCATATACTGATAGAGATATATACCATTTTCTTGGATTGGAAGAGTCAATATTGTGAAATGAGTATACTACTCAAAGCAATCTACAGATTCAATGGAACCCCTATCAAAATGCCAATGGTGTTTTTCATAGAATGATATATATATATATATATATATATATATATATATATATATATATATGTAATTTGTATGGAAATACAAAAGACCCTGAATAGCCAAAGCAATCTTGAGAAAGAAAAACAGAGCCGGGGAAATCAAGATCCCTGACTTCAGACCATACTAAAAAGCTACAGTAATCAAGACAGTATGATAATGGCACAAAAGCAGAAATATGTATCAATGGAACAGGATAGAAAGCCCAAAGGTAAATACATGCAAGTGTGGTCACCTAATCTATGATAAAGAATATACAATGGAGAAAACAATCTCTTCAACAAGTGGTGTTGGGAAAA
The DNA here is from genome assembly GCF_042477335.2 of Ovis canadensis. NCBI lineage: Eukaryota > Metazoa > Chordata > Mammalia > Artiodactyla > Bovidae > Ovis > Ovis canadensis. The sequence goes on from NC_091727.1 coordinate 69,061,771, forward strand.
CTGGATAGCTACATGTAAAAGAATGAAGTTAGAACACTCCTTAATATCATACACAAAAATAAACATAATATATTAAAGACTTAAAAGTAAAGTTAGATACTATAAAACTCTTAGAAGAAAATATGCAGGATACTCTCTGACATAACTCATAGAATGATCTTTTTTAAATTCACCCATCACCCAGAGTAATGGGAATAAAAACAAAATAAACAAATGAGATCTAATTAAACTCAAAAGCTTTTGCACAACAGAAGAAACCATAAACAAGATGAAAAGATAGCTATCAGAATGGGAGAAAATATTTGACAATGAAGCAACTGACGAGGAATTAATCTCCAACATATACAAACATCTCATGCAGCTCAAAAACAAACAAACAGCTCAATCCAAAAATGAGCAGACGACCTCAGTAGAAATTTCTCCAAAGAAGACATACAAGTGGCCAAGAGGAACATTCAAATATGCTCAACATTGCTAATTAGAGAAATGCAGATGAAAACTACAATGAGATATCGCCTCACACCAGTCCAAATGGCCATCACTAAAAAATCTACAAATAATAAATGCTGGAAATGATGTGGAGTAAAGGGAACCCTCTTATACTGTTGGTGGGAATGTAAACTGAAGCCCAAGAATACTGGGGTGGGTAGCCTATCCCTTCTCCACTGGATCTTCCCAACCCAGGAATCAAACTGGGGTCTCCTGCATTGCAGGTGGATTCTTTACCAATTGAGCTATCAGGGAAGCTCAATAGTGTTTGTTGAAATGTAAATTGATATAACCATTATGGAGAACAGTATGGAGGTTCCTTAAAAAAACTAAAAATAGAATTACCATATGATTCAGCAATCCCACTCCTGGGCATATACTCAGAGAAAACAATAATTCAAAAAATACATGCATCCAAATGTTTATTACAGCACTTTTTCAATCCAGGACATGGAATCAGCCAAATGCTCATTAGTAGAGGAGTCGATAAAGAAGATGTGGTACATATATACAATGGAATATTACTCATCCATTAAAATGAATGAAATTGTGCCATTTGCAGAGATGTGGATGGCCCTGGAGACTGTCCTACAGAGTGAAGTAAGTCAGAAGGGGAAAAACAAATATCATATATTAATGCATATATGTATAATATAGAAAAATGGTATAGAAGAACTTATTTACAGAACAGAAATAGAGACACAGACATAGAGAACAAGCATATGGATACCAAGAAGGGAAGGGGAAAAGGGAGGAAGGATTGGGAGATTGGAATTGACATATATGCAGTACTATGTATTACTAAAATAGATAACTAACGAGAATCAACTGTATACTATAGGGAACTCTACTCAATGCTATGTGAGACCTAAATGGTAAGGAAATCCAAAAAAAAGAGGGGAAATATGTATACATATAGCTGATTCACTTTGCTGTATGGCAGAAACTAACACAACATTGTAAAGCACCTATACTTCAACAAATAAATAAATAAAATTCCTCAAGCTGTATGGTGTGGCCAACCTCCCACCAGGTTTGGTGACCCTTCTCTCTATTTTTTTTCTGATAACAGATCAGTAAGCATAAAAGTTAAACACATCTCATTTTCATGTTTGAGAAAATAATAATAAAACATATTATCTTGTGTATTCCTTTGTAATCAGCCCTGATCTCCATCCAAAACTGATGGCAACTATTCACATTTCACCTTACACATAATGTCATAGAAATAAATTATGCAATATGTAGGTTTTGGTGTATGATTTCTTTCATTTAGTAGTCTCAAAACCTCTTAAAAGCAGAGAGATGCAGTAGAAGAAGTAATCAGAGGGATTTAAAGCTTAAGAAGGATTCATCATTCAGTCTTTTGATTTGATGATTTAGAAGGTCATGAACCAAGAAAAGTGTCTAGTCTCGAGAAGCTAAGAGTGATCCTAGGCCAACAGTCAGTAGTTAAATGGGAACCTCAGTTATCTTCAAGTCAGATATCTTGCTTAATCAAAAGAAATTGGGAGAATGACATTCTAACATGTGTACTATCATGTGGATTGAATCGCCAGTCTATGTCTGATGCAGGATGCAGCATGCTTGGGGCTGGTGCATGGGGATGACCCAGAAAGATGTTATGGGGAGGGAGGTGGGAGGGGGGTTCATGTTTGGGAATGCATGTAAGAATTAAAGATTTTAAAATTTAAAAAATAAAAAAAAATAAAAAAAAAAAGAAATTTGCCAACAACCAAAATGAGCCTGGAATTGAACTTATCCTATAGCCCCCAAATAAGATCTCAGACTGTTAAACATACTTATTTCCTCCTTGTGAGATCCTAAGCAGAGAACTCACTTGAGACCACCTGGATGGACCACTTCCAGGAATGTCATAAAAAGTGGTTTTAAGTAGCCATATTTATGGTAGATTATTATGGCAAGGATACAAAGAGAATACCTACCAATCAAAAAATTGATATTTACAACTCTGTAATAACTTGTATGGGAAAATAGTATATATACTGATTAACTCTGCTGTACTGGAGAAAGTAACAAAACATTATGAATCAACAACACTTCAATCAAAAAATTTTTTAAAAGACTGATATTTTTAGATTAGGTAAACAGTTCAGTTCAGTTCAGTTTCTCAGTCATGTCCAACTCTTTGCCACTCCATGGACTGCAGCATGCCAAGCCTCCCTGTCCATCACCAACTGCCAGAGTATACCCAAACTCATGTCCATTGAATCCGTGATGCCATGTAACCATTTCAGCCTCTGCCGTCCCCTTCTCCTCCTGCCTTCAGTCTTTCCCAGCATCAGGGTTTTTCGAATGAGTCAGTTCTTCGCATCAGGTGGCCAAAGTATTAGAGTTTCACCTTCAACATCAGTCCTTCCAAGGAATGCCAAGGACTAATCTCCTTTAGGATGGACTGGTTGGATCTCCTTGCAGTCCAAGGGACTCTCAAGACCCTTCTCCAAAACCACAGTTCAAAAGCATCAATTCTTCAGCACTCATCTTTCTTTACAGTCCAACTCTCAAATCAATACATGACTACTGGAAAAACCATATCTTTGACTAGATGGACCTCTGTTGGCAAACTAATGTCTCTGCTTTTTAATATGCTCTCTAGGTTGGTCATAACTTTCCTTCCAAGGAACAAGTGTCTTTTAATTTCATGGCTGCAGTCACCATCTGCAGTGATTTTGGACACCAAAAAAATAAAGTCTGACACTGTTTCCACTGTTTCCCCAGCTATTTGCTATGAGGTGATGGGACCAGATGCCATGATCTTTGCTTTCTGAATGTTGCGCTTTAAGCCAACTTTTTCACTCTCCTCTTTCACCTTCATCAAGAGGCTCTTTAGTATTTCTTCACTTTCTGCCATAAGGGTGGTGTCATCTGCATATCTGAGGTTATTGATATTTCTCCTGGCAATCCTGATTCCAGCCTGTGCTTCATCCAGCCCAGCGTTTCTCATGATGTACTCTCCATATAAGTTAGATAAGCACAGTGACAATATACAGCCTTGACATACTCCTTTTCCTATTTGGAACCAGTCTGTTGTTCCAAGTCCAGTTCTAACTGTTGCTTCCTGACCTGCATACAGGTTTCTCAAGAGGCAGGTCAGGAGGTCTGGTAGTCCCATCTCTTTCAGAATTTTCCACAGTTTATTGTGATCCACACAGTCAAAGGCTTTGGCATAGTCAATAAAGCAGAAATAGATGTTTTTCTGAAACTCTCTTGCTTTTTCCATGATCCAGCAGATGTTGGCAATTTAATCTCTGGTTCCTCTGCCTTTTCAAAATTCAGCTTGAACATCTGGAATTCCGCGGTTCACATATTGCTGAAGCCTCACTTGGAGAATTTTGAGCATTACTTTGCTAGTGTGTGAGATGAGTGCAATTTTGTAGTAGTATGAGCATTCATTGGCATTGCCTTTCTTAGGGATTGGAATGAAAACAGACCTTTTCCAGCCCCATGACCACTGCTGAGTTTCCCAAATTTGCTAGCATATTGAGGGCAGCACTCTCACAGCATCATCTTTTAGGATTTGAAATAGCTCAACTGGAATTTCATCACCTCCACTAGCTTTGTTCATAGTGATGCTTCCTAAGCCCCACTTGACTTCACATTCCAGGATGCCTGGCTCTAGGTGAGTGATCACACCACTGTGATTATCTGGGTCATGAAGATCTTTTTTGTATAGTTCTTCTGTGTATTCTTGCCACCTCTTCTTAATATCTTCTGCTTCTGTTAGGTCCATATCATTCCTGTCCTTTAGTGAGCCTATCTTTGCATGAAATGTTCCCTTGGTATCTCTAATTTTCTTGAAGAGATCTCCAGTCTTTCCCATTCTATTATTTTCCTCTATTTCTTTGCATTGATCGTTGAGGAAGGCTTTCTTATCTCTTCTTGCTATTCTTTGAAACTCTGCATTCAGATGCTTATATCTTTCCTTTTCTCTTTGCTTTTGGCTTCTCTTTTTTTCACAGCTATTTGTAAGGCCTCCTCAGACAGCCATTTTGCTTTTTTGCATTTCTTTTTCTTGGGGATGGTCTTGATCCCTGTCTCCTGTACAATGACACGAACCTCCATCCACAGTTCATCAGGCACTCTGTCTATCAGATCTAGTCCCTTGAGCACAATCCAATTGCACAGTCTTTAAGAACGCACTTTAATTTAAAAATATAGATATGTTAACAATATCAGGATTGAAAATTGAGTTGATTTTTAATACAAAACTAAACTTCACTAAAAGTGATATTAGTAAGTATATAGACAGATGTACATAAAAATAAACTGATCAATTCACCAAAAAACATAAAAATAAGCACTTAAAATAGTGCTTCAATAAATATGAATAAAAAACTTGTAGATCTGAAAAGAGAGTGGAAAAATCCACAGATATACTTGTAAACTTCAACATTCCTCTCTCAGTAATCAATAGCAGTAGTAGTTAAGAAATGAACAATGATATACAAGAAACTGAAGAAAAATATTTTAAAACGTGACCTAGAAAACTGACATCTAGCATGACATCGTGAGGAGCTACACTGACCTGCATCCCAGTTTTTAAGAGAAGGTAAAAATTACTTTCAAAAACCCAACTACTTTCTCAAACCCTTGGAATGATTTAAGGACAAACAGCAAATGAAAAATCATCTATTCAAGAGAATACATGGAAAATCAACAGAACACATAAGTTTGTGGTAGATGAACTAAGACGTATCCCTCCATTCTTTCTGCAAATACTTCAATCCACATCGTTACAGCCAAGAACAGAGGCTTCCTAGCAGCCCAGCTCCCAATCAGAGGGTTTTCTTCTTGGGTTAGCAGGACCAAAGTGTTTCTACTTTTTCATCCTGTTACCTTTTTCTGAGGCTGAATTATGGCAATTGCATTTGAGAGGAAAGGGCTCTCTTCTTCTGCTTAGCTACCATTCACAGAGACAAAACAAATATCAAACACTGTCTTCAAAAGCTAGTTCTTCTGGTCATCCAGATTCTGGTTGTATGAATTTGTAGAGCTTTCAAAAGCATTCGCCACTGTTTCTCCATCTATTTGCCATGAGGTGATGGGACTGGATGTCATGATCTTAGTTTTCTGAATGTTGAGCTTTAAGCCAACTTTTTCACTCTCCTCTTTCACTTTCATCAAGAGGCTTTTGAGTTCCTCTTCACTTTCTGTCATAAGGGTGGTGTCATCTGCATATCTGAGCTTATTGATATTTCTCCCGGCAATCTTGATTCCAGCTTGCGCTTCATCCAGCCCAGCCTTTCTCATGATGTCCTCTGCATAGAAGTTAAATAAGCAGGGTGACAATATACAGCCTTAAAGTACTCCTTGTCCTATTTGGAACCAGTCTGTTGTTCCATGTCCAGTTCTAACTGTTGCTTCCTAACCTGCATACAGATTTCTCAAGAGTCAGGTCAGGTGGTCTAGCATTCCCATCTCTTTCAGAATTTTCCACAGTTTCTTGTGATCCACACAGGCAAAGGCTTTGGCATAGTCAATAAAGCAGAAATAGATGTTTTCCTGGAACTCTCTTGCTTTCTTAATGATCCAGAGGATGTTGGCAATTTGACATCTGGTTCCTCTGCCTTTTCTAAATCCAGCTTGAACATCTGGAATTTCACAATTCACATATAGTTGAAGACTGGCTTGGAGAATTTTTAGCATTACGTTGCCAGTGTGTGAGATGAGTGAAATTGTATGGTAGTATGAGCATTCTTTGGCATTGCCTTTCTTAGGGATTGGAATGAAAACTGACCTTTTCCAGTCCCGTGACCACTGCTGAGTTTTCCAAATTTGCTGGCATATTGAGTGCAGCACTTTCACAGCAGCATCTTTTAGAATTTGAAATAGGTCAACTGGAATTCCATCACCTCCACTAGCTTTGTTCGTACTGATGCTTCCTAAGCCCCACTTGACTTCACATTCCAGGATGCCTGGCTCTAGGTGAGTGATCACATCACTGTGATTATCTGGGTCGTGAAGATCTTTTTTGGATAGTTTTTCCGTGTATTCTTGCCACTTCTTCTTAATATCTTCTGCTTCTGTTAAGTCCATACCATTCCTGTCCTTTAGTGAGCCTATCTTTGCATGAAATGTTCCCTTGGTATCTCTAACTTTCTTGAAGAGATCTCTAGTCTTTCCCATTCTATTGTTTCCCTCTATTTCTTTGCACTGATCACTGAGGAAGGCTTTTTATCTCTCCTAGCTATTCTTTGGAACTTTGCTTTCAAATAGGTATATCAATTGTTTACTAATCAGTGCATGCATGTGTGTAATCATTATAAGGAGTATAAAATGTACTTGGAATTATTACAGAAAACAATAATCAGAGATCACACAGGGCAGAGAAAAGTGCCTTTTATTACTAGCCAAAGTGGACTAACATATGTTTCAAAGTGCATGGGGTAGAGTAATATGCATGTTCTCATCTCAGTTGTGGGTGAAAATTAGCCATGAACTAAATTCTGGCTCTGGTCCTATCTAACAAAGTTTAAAACAATGCACAAAATGATCTAACTGTTTGCAATTATTTTGAAATATTTGGGAGCTTGTCTTATGCTTAGCTTGCATGTTGTCAAGTGTTAGGCTGTTGAGAAAATAATTCAAATAACGATTATCATTGTGGAATTTTCCTTGTGTCACTAGTGGCTCAGCTGATAAAAGAATCTGCCTACAATGCAAGAGACCTGGGTTTGATCCCTAGATCAGGGAGATCCTCTGGAGAAGGAATGACTACCCACCTTGCAGTCCAAGGGACTCTCTCAAGAGCCTTCTCTAACACCACAACTCAAAAACATCAATTCTTCGGCGCTCGGCTTTCTTTCTAGTCCAACTCTCACATCTATACATGACTACTGGAAAAACCATAGCCTTGGCTAGACAGACCTTTGTTGGCAAAGTAATGTCTCTGCTTTTTAATATGCTGTCTAGATTGGTCATAACTTTCCTTCCAAGGGGTAAGCGTCTTTTAATTTCATGGCTGCAGTCACCATCTGCAATGATTTTGGAGCCCCCAAAATAAAGTCAGCCACTGTTTCCCCATCTATTTGCCATGAAGTGATGGGACGGGATGCCGTGATCTTTGTCTTCCGAATGTTGAGTTTTAAGCCAACTTTTTCACTCTCCTCTACGTGTATTTGAAAGATGAAAGGTCTGAATCAAATGACCTCAGCCTCCACTTTATGAAGGTAGAAAATAAAGGCAATAAACTTCAAAATATGCAGAAAATTGAAATAATACACATCAGAGCAGAAGACAATAAAATCAAAAACCAAAAATGATAGAAAAACAATGAAACAAAAAATGTTTCTTGGAAAAGTCAACAAAATTGATAAATGAAGTGATTTGAACCACTGTACTACCACCTTCTAGCAAGAGGAGAAGAAAGAAGGAAACCACAAGGAAAAATGTTAAGAATACACAGCACGAGTTAGAGCACAATGGTCTTGTTGGTCAAAGTCTGCTTCACACGTTACAAGAGTTGTCGCCTCGCCCCTCTCATCCAGTGTGACTGTTGATCTCACCTGTTCTACGTGGACTGCCTGGAGCCTCACTCACTGCCATGCCTCTGGGCAGGTGGATGTCTGAATCACATCGAACATGTGGTGCTGAACCAGAAGGACACTGAGCCATTGGTGCCAAGTGTTTGATCGTTTCCAGAACACAATTTCGCAGCACATTGTCAAAATGGACTTTCTGAACTGCATCCACGAGAAGCACCCTCCCAACTGCTGTGTGCTCCAGTGGGTCAAAAGAAGCTTGAAGACAATCCCATGCACCAAGGGAAACCAGCAATTCTCAAATATTGCCACTTGGTGGCAGTCAAGTGATCACATGGATCACAGCCTTGTGTAACTCAATGAAGCTACAAGCCATGCCATACAAAGCCACACAAGACAGACAGGTCATGGTGGAGAGTTCTGACAAAATGTGGTCCAGTGTAGAAGGGAACAGCAAACCACTTCACTATTCTTGCCTCGAGAACCCCAGTATGAAAAGATGAAAAGGTGACACCAGAAGATGAGCTCCCCAGATCGGTAGGTGTCCAATATGTTACTGGGAAAGAGTGGAAAAACAGCTCCAGAAAGAATGAAGTGGCTGAGCCAAAACGGAAACAACACTCAGTTGTGGATGTCTCTGGTGGTGAAAGTAAAGTCCAATGCTGTATAGAACAATATTGTATAGGAACCTGGAATGTTAGGCCCCTGAATAAAGGTTAATTAGACATGGTCAAGCAGGAGATGACAAGAATGAACATTGACATTTTAGGAATCAGCCAAAATGGATGGGAATGGGGGAATTTAATTCAGATGACTGTTGTATCTACTATTGTGGGCAAGAATCCCTTAGAAGAAGTGGAGTAGCCCTCATACTCAAGAAAAGAGTCTGAAATACAGTAGTTGGGTGCAATCTCAAAAATGACAGAATGATCTCAGTTCATTCATCATCAGAGTAATCTAATTCTATGCACCAACCACTAATACCAAAGAAGATGAAGTTGAATGATTCTATGAAGACCTACAAGACTTTCTAGAACTAACACCCCCAAAAGATGTCCTTTTCATTACAGGGGACTGGAATGCAAAAGTAGGAAGTCAAGAGATACCTGGAGTAACAGGCAAGTTTGGCCTTGGAGTACAAAATGAAGCAGGGAAAAGGCTAACAAAGTTTTGCCAGGAGAATGCACTGGTCATAGTAAACACTCTCTTCCAACAACACAAGAGATGACTCTACACATGGACATCACCGGATGGTCAATAACAAAATCAGACTGATTATATTCTTTGCAGCTAAAGATGGAGAAACTCTATAAAGTCAGCATAAACAAGATTGGGAGCAGACTATGGCTTAGATCATGAACTCCTTATTGCAAAATTCAGACTTAAATTGAAGAAAGTAGGGAAAACCACTGGGCCACTCAGGCATGACCTAAGTCAAATCCCTTATAATTATACAGTGGAAGTGACAAATAGATCAAGGGATTAGATCTGGTAGACAGAGTGCCTGAAGAACTATGATGAAGGTTCATGACATTGTATAGGAGGCGTTGATTAAAACCATCCCAAAGGAAAAGAAATGCAAGAAGGCAAAATGGTTGTCTGAGAAGGCCTTACAAATAGCTGAGAAAAGAAGCAAAGACAAAGGAGAAAGGGAAAGATATACCTAACTGAATGCAGAGTTCCAGTGAATAGCAACAAGAAAGAAATCTCTAGGCAGATTGATTAGAAACAATGAAAGGTGATGAGAAATATCACCTCTGCAGATTCTACACATATTAAATAAATCATAAGGGAATATTATAAACAACCTTATGACCATAAATTCAACTTAGATAAAATGAACAATTTCTTTGAAAGATGCAAACTACCATCATCTCACCACAGGAAATAAATAACCTGTATAGCACTGTATCTAAAAAGAATATTGAATGTACAAATAATGATATTATCACACAAAGAAAACTCCTAGCTCATTTGACATCACTGGTAAATTATATCAAATATTTAATTTAAATGATATAAAAATAACCCCAAATCAAAAACTGAAGGGGAAAATATTTCCTAACTCATTCTGTGAGGCCTACATTGTCCTAATATTCAAAACCAAATAACGTTACTGGAAAACTGAGGCCAATATCTGTCATAAACAATGATGTAAAAATTCTAAATAAAATTTTAGCAAAATGAACCCAACAATATGTAAAATGAATAATGAATATATGATGTGTATATTCATGCATGTTCAATCATGTCTGACTCTTTGCAACCTTATGAACTGTAGCCTGCCAGGCCTCTCTGTCCATGAAATTTTCCAGGCAAGAATACTGGAGTGGGTTGCCATTTCCTACTGTATAAAGATAAGATGACTAAGAGTTCATTTCAGTAATGAAAAATGGGTTTAATGTATAAAATTTTAAAATATAACTAAACATTAAAAAATTTTAAAATGTGAGGTCAGATCAATATTGTTGTTGTTGTGTTCAGTTGCCAAATTGTGTCCAACTCTTAGTGACCCTATGGACTGCCTCATGAGAGGCCTCCCTGTTCCTCACCACCTTCCAGAGTTTGCCCAAGTTCATGTCCATTGAATTGGTGATGCCATCCAACCATCTCATCCTCTGTCACCCTCTTCTCCTTCTGGCCCCCATCTTTGCCAGCATCAGAGTCTTCCAGTGAGACAGCCATTCCCATGAGGTGGCCAAAGTAGTGAAGGTTCAGTTTCAGTATCAGTCCTTCCAAAGAGTATTCAGGGTTGATTTCCGTTAAGACTGACTGGTTTGATCTCCTTGGCTTCCAAGAGACTCTTAAGCACCACAGTTCTAAAGCGTCAATACTTCGGTGCTCTGCCTTCTTTATTGCCCAGCTCTCATATCTGTACATGACTACTGGAAAGACCATTGCCTTGATTATATAGACCTCCCTCGGCAAAGTTATGTCTTTGCTTTCTAAACCGCTGTCTAGATTTGTCATAGCTTTCCTGTCAAGAAGCAATCATCTTCTAATTTCATGGCTGCAGTCACCATCTGCAGTTAATTTAGACCCCAAGAAGAGGAAATTTGTCACTGCCTCCACCTTTCCCCCTTCTATTTGCCATGACGTGATGGGATTGTATGCCATGATCTTAGTTTTTTTTTAAATATTGAGTTTTAAGCCAGCTTTTTCACCCTCTCTCTTCACCTTCATCAAGAGGCTCTTTAGTTTTTCTTCACTTCCTGCCATTAGAGTGGTATCATCCAGTTACCTGAGGCTGTTGATGTTTCTCCCACCTATATTCCAGCTTGTAACTCATCCAGCCTGGTATTTCACATGATGTGCTCTACATATAAGTCAAATAAGCAGAGTGACAATAAACAGCCTTGTACTCCCTTCTCAATCCTGAACCAGTTACTTGTTCCACTTGTGGTTCTAACTGTTGTTTCCTGACCCACATACAGGTTCCTCAGGAGACAGGTAAGATAATCTGGTATTCACATCTCCTTAAGAGTTTTCCACAGTTTGTCATGAACCACACAGTTAAAGGCTTTAGTGTAGTCAATGAAACAGATGTAGATTAGATGTTTTTCTGGAATTCCCTTTCTTTCTCTATGATCCAGCGAATGTTGTCAATTTGATCTCTGATCCCTCTGTCTTATCTAAACCCAGCTTGAGCATCTGGAAATGCTTTATTTAAGTAATGCTGAAGCCTAGTTTGGAGGATTTTGAGCATAACCTTACTAGCATGGCGGAAGAGTGCAATTGTCTAGTGTGTTTAAAAATTCTTTAGTATTGCCCTTCTTGGGAATTGGGATGAGGACTTTTCCAGTCCTGTGGCCACTGCTAGGTTTTACAAATTTGCTGACATATTGAGTGCCACACTTCAATAGCATCATCTTTTAGGATTTTAAATAGCTCAGCTGGAATTCTATTGCCCACTTGACTTCACACTGCAGAATGTCTGACACTGAGTGAGAGATTACACCATGTGGTTATCCAGGTCATTAAGATTTTTTTGTACAGTTCTTCTGTGTATTCTTTACATCTCTGTTTATCTCTTCTTCTTCTGTTTGATCTTTACCATTTCTGTCCTTTATTGTGCCCATATATGGGTGAAATATTTCTTTGATATTCCCAATTTTCTTGAATAGATCTCTAATTTTACCCTTTCTGTTGTTTTCCTCTATTTCTTTGCATTGTTCATTGAAGAAGGCCTTCTTATCTTTCCTTGCTATTCTCTGGAACTTTGCATGTAGTTGGGTGTACCTTTTCCTTTCTCCCTTGCTCTTCACTTCTCTTCTTTCCTCAGCTATTTATAATGCCTCCTTAGACAATCACTTTGCCTTCTTGCATTTCTTTTTCTTTGGGGTGGTTTTGCTTGCTGCCTTCTATACAATATTACAGACCTCTGTCCATAGTTCTTCAGGCACTCTGTTTACTAGATCTATCCCTTGAATCTATTCATCACATTTGATTCACAGGGGATTCGATTTAAGTCATACCTGACTGGCCTAGTGGTTTTCCCTGCTTTCTTTAATTTAAACCTGAATTTTGCTATGAGGAGCTGATAATCTGAACCACAGTCAGCTCCCAGTCTTATTTGTGCTGACTGTATACAGCTATTTCATCTTTGGTTACAGAGAATGTAATCAATCTGATTTCAGTATTGACGATTTGGTTATGTCCATGTGTAAAGTCATGTCTTGTGTTATTGAAAAAGAGTGTTTGCTATAATCAGTGCACTCTTTTGGCAGAATTCTGTTAGCATTTGCCCTGCTTCATTTTGTACTCCAAGGCCAAACTTGCCTATTATTCCAGGTATCTCTTGACTCCCTACTTTTGCATTCCAATCCCCTATGATGAATAGGATATCTTTTGGGGGCATTATTTCTAGGAGGTCATCTAGGTCTTCACAGAGTTGATCAACCTCAGCTTCTTCAACAATGGTGCTTGTGGCATCGGCTTGGATTACTGTGATGCTGAATGGTTTGCCATGGAAATGAATGAGATCATTCTGTCATTTTTAAGGTTGTATCCAAGTACTGCATTTTGGACTCTTTTGTTGATTATGAGGGCTACTCCATTTCTTCTATGGGATTCTTGCCCACAATAGTAGTTATAATGGTTATCTGAATTAAATTCATCCATTCCCATCCATTTTATTTCATTGATTCCTAAGATGTCAATGTTTACTCTTGCCATCTCCTGTTTGACCACATCAAGTTTACCCTGATTTATGGATCTGACATTCCAGGTTCCTATGCAATACTGTTCTTTACACTATCAGAGTTTACTTTCTTCACCAGACACATCCCCAACTGAGTGTCTTTTCTGCTTTGGCCCAGCTGCTTCATTCTTTCTGGAGCTATTAGTAGTTGTCCTCCATTATCCCCAGTAGCATATTGGACACCTTTCAACCTGGGGGGGGGGTCATCTTTTAGTGTCATATGTTTGTGCCTTTTTATACAGTTCATGAGTTTCTCACAGCCAATATACTAGAGTGGTTTGCCATTCCCTCCTCCATGTAGATCAGTAGAGGAAGAAAAATCATTTGGTAATATCCATCTCTGATAAAAGTCTCAAAAGACAAGGAGTAGACCATAACTGCCTCAATTTGATAAAAAGCATCTATAATAACCTAAAGATAACATCATACTTAACGGTGAGAAACTGAATGTTTACACTCTGAGATTATAAACTAAGCAAGGATGCTCTCTTTCACTGCTTTTATTCAATATTGTACTGGCGGTGTGAGCTCATGCAATATAGCAATAAAAAGAAATAAAACACATAGACAAAGGAGAGGAAGAATAATAATCTCTCTAGTTACAAATATCATGATTGTGTACGTAGAAAATCCTATGCAGTTTATAAAAAGGCAAAAAAAAATCTCAACACAGATTACAGACCTAACTGTGAAAACTAAAATAATAAAATATCTAGAAAAAAACAGAAACTCTGTTTAACTTTGGATTGGGCAAATACTTCTTAGATATGAAAAAATGCAATCAATAAGAGAAATAAATTGATTTTATCTGATTTTTTAATTGTGTTGTGAAGATCATGAGAAGACAGGCATAGACAGGGAGATAATATTTGCAACCCAATAAAAATCTGGACAATACTTGGAGAGATAATTAACCTCCAAAAAGTATACATAGCAGAAATAAGAACAAAATGCTTGGTATCATTATTCATTAGAGGAATTCAAATTAAAATCAGAATGAGATATCACCATACATGAAAGCCAGAGGCTTCTGAATTACTTAGCAAAGACATTTTAAGACAACTGTTTTTGAGTTGAAACAGATTTGAAGTATAACATCATGCACATTTAAGGTATATGACATGTTAATTTGATACATTTATATGTTGCAATATGATTGCCATTGTAGCAACAATTAACACTGCTATTATATTACATACTTATCATTTTCTAGTGATTGGAATAATTAAATTCTAGTCTCTTGGCAATAATGCTATATTCAACAAAACAGGGAGGGAGGAGGGAGGGGAGTTCAGGATGGGGAACACATGTATACCTGTGGCAGATTCATGTTGATGTATGGCAAAACCAATACAATATTGTAAAGTAATTAACCTTCAATTAAAATAAATAAATTTATATTTTTTAAAAATGAAGAATTAAGACATTCTAGCATGAAAAGGCAAAATGATAGGATACCAAAAGAGGGACTCCCCAGGTCATTAGGTGCCCAATATGCTACTGGAGATCAGTGGAGAAGTAACTTCAGAAAGAATGAAGGGATGGAGCCAAAACAAAAACAATACCCAGCTGTGCATGTGACTGGTGATAGAAGAAAGATCTGATGCTGTAAAGAGCAATATTGCATAGGAACCTGGAATGTCACGTCCATGAATCAAGGCAAATTGGAAGTGGTCAAACAAGAGATGGCAAGGGTGAACGTCAACATTCTAGGAATCAGCGAACTAAAATGGACCAGAATGGGTGAATTTAACTTAGATGACCATTGTATCTACTACTGTGGGCAGGGAATCTCTCAGAAGAAATGGAGCAGCCATCATGGTCAACAAAAGTGTCCAAAATGCAGTACTTGGATGCAATCTCAAAAATGACAGAATGATCTTGGTTCATCTCCAAGACAAACCATTCAATATCACAGTTATCCAAGTCTATGCCCCAAACAGTAATGCTGAAGAAGCATTGAAGCATTGAATGGTTTTACGAAGACCTACAAGACCTTTTAGAACCAACACTCAAAAAAGATGTCCTTTTCATTATAGGGGACTGGAATGCAAAAGTAGGAAGTCAAGAAACACCTGGAGTAGCAGGCAAATTTGGCCTTGGAATGCGGAATGAAGCAGGGCAAAGACTAATAGAGTTTTGCCAAGAAAACCCACTGGTCATAGCAAACACCCTCTTCCAACAACACAAGAGAAGACTCTACACATGGACATCACCAGATGGCCAACACCGAAATCAGATTGATTATATTCTCTGCAGCCAAAGATGGAGAAGCTGTATACAGTCAACAAAAACAAGACCAGGACCTGACTGTGGCTCAGATCATGAACTCCTTATTACCAAATTCAGATTTAAATTGAAGAAAGTAGGGAAAACCACTAGACCATTCAGGTATGACCTAAATCAAATCCCTTATGATTATACAGTGGAAGTGAGAAATAGATTTAAGGGCCTAGATCTGATAGATAGAGTGCCTGATGAACTATGGGATGAGGTTCGTGACACTGTACAGGAGACAGGGATCAAGACCATCCCTATGGAAAAGAAATACAAAAAAGCAAAATGGCTGTCTGGGGAGGCCTTACAAATAGCTGTGAAAAGGAGAGAGGCAAAAAGCAAAGGAGAAAAGGAAAGATATAAGCATCTGAATGCAGAGTTCCAAAGAATAGCAAGAAGAGATAAGAAAGCCTTCTTCAGCGATCAATGCAAAGAAATAGAGGAAAACAACAGAATGGGAAAGACTAGAGATCTCTTCAAGAAAATTAGAGATACCAAGGGAACATTTCATGCAAAGATGGGCTCGATAAAGGACAGAAATGGTATGGACCTAACAGAAGCAGAAGATATTAAGAAGAGGTGGCAAGAATACACGGAAGAACTGTACAAAAAAGATCTTCACGACCCAGATAATCATGATGATGTGATCACTCATCTAGAGCCAGACATCTTGGAATGTGAAGTCAAGTGGGCCTTAGAAAGCATCACTACGAACAAAGCTAGTGGAGGTGATGGAATTCCAGTTGAGCTATTTCAAATCCTGAAAGATGATGCTGTGAAAGTGCTGCACTCAATATGCCAGCAAATTTGGAAAACTCAGCAGTGGCCACAGGACTGGAAAAGGGCAGTTTTCATTCCAATCCCAAAGAAAGGCAATGCCAAAGAATAATCAAACTACTGCACAATTGCACTCATCTCACATGCTAGTAAAGTAATGCTCAAAATTCTCCAAGCCAGGCTTCAGCAATACGTGAACCGTGAACTTCCTGATGTTCAAGCTGGATTTAGAAAAGGCAGAGGAACCAGAGATCAAATTGCCAACATCTGCTGGATCATGGAAAAAGCAAAAGAGTTCCAGAAAAACATCTATTTCTGCTTTATTGACTATGCCAAAGCCTTTGACTGTGTGGATCACAATAAACTGGAAAATTCTGAAGGAGATGGGAATACCAGACCATCTAATCTGCCTCTCGAGAAATCTGTATGCAGGTCAGGAAGCAACAGTTAGAACTGCACATGAAACAACAGACTGGTTCCAAATAGGAAAAGGAGTATGTCAAGGCTGTATATTGTCACCCTGCTTATTTAACTTATATGCTGAGTACATCACGAGAAATGCTGGACTGGAAGAAACACAAGCTGGAATCAAGATTGCCGGGAGAAATATCAATAAGCTCAGATATGCAGATGACACCACCCTTATGGCAGAAAGTGAAGAGGAACTCAAAAGCCTCTTGATGAAAGTGAAAGAGGAGAGTGAAAAAGTTGGCTTAAAGCTCAACATTCAGAAAACGAAGATCATGGCATCCAGTCCCATCACTTCATGGGGAAATAGATGGGGAAACAGTGGAAACAGTGTCAGACTTTATTTTGGGGGGCTCCAAAATCACTGCAGATGGTGACTGTAGCCATGAAATTAAAAGACAATTGCTCCTTGGAAGAAAAGTTATGATCAACCTAGATAGCATATTCAAAAGCAGAGACATTACTTTGCCGACTAAGATACGTCTAGTCAAGGCTATGGTTTTTCCTGTGGTCATATGGATGTGAGAGTTGGACTGTGAAGAAGGCTGAGTGCCAAAGAATTGATGCTTTTGAAGTGTCATGTTGGAGAAGACTCTTGAGAGTCCCTTGGACTGCAAGGAGATCCAAGCAGTCCATTCTGAAGGAGATCAACCCTGGGATATCTTTGGAGGGAATGATGCTGAAGCTGAAACTCCAGTACTTTGGCCAGCTCATGCGAAGAGTTGACTCATTGGAAAAGACTCTGATGCTGGGAGGGATTGGGGGCAGTAGGAGAAAGGGACGACCGAGGATGAAGTGGCTGGATGGCATCACGGACTCGATGGACATGAGTCTGAGTGAACTCCAGGAGATGGTGATGAACAGGGAGGCCTAGAGTGCTGCAATTCATGTGGTCGCAAAGAGCCAGACATGACTGAGCGACTGAACTGAACTGAACTGAAGATAAAGAAAAGCTGAGGGAGTTTATTATCACAAGAACTGCCCTATGAGAAGGGATTAAGGAATTCCTTCAATTTGACAGGAAAGCATATGAGATAATAACTCAAACTCACATGAAAATACAAAATTCCCCAGAAAAGGTAAATATATGAGTGAATATAAAACCTATATTACTGACAATTTTCACAAATACACTTTTAATCTTTTGTAGTATTTAAAAGATAAAAGCATAAAACTATAAATCTATGTTTATGGGTCCACATTAAAGATGTAATTTGTGACATCAGTAACAGAAGTGGCAGAGGGTGAGCAGTGTTGTAAAGGAATAGATTTTTGGATGTGGTTGAAGTTAAGTTGGTATCAGTTCAAAATAGATTATCTTAATCTTAGGGCATTTTATGTAACCTCCCTGTTAACCACAAAGAAAATATCTGTAAAATATAGACAAAAGGAAATGAATGCAATAAGAGATGAAATAAAAATGATGTAAGTCATACAAAAAAAAAACCCTGATAATATGACAATACAAAGTCCTTTTCTAGCAGCAATTATATTAAAGGTAAATAGATTAAATTCCCAATAAAAATGCATAGATACTTCTCATTTCCAGTTCTATATGTAAGGAGCTTGGAAAGTTGCCACTATATCCTAACAACAGATACAAACTTAAACTCTTCTTGGATCCATAAGGGAAGGGAGGACACAGGACAAACCACTGAACACAAGATTGGAGAGAAAAACAGATAGATACAGGGAGTCATTGTTTATCAGATTAGAGGCTCACAAGCAAAAACCGCCATGGGAACCAGTGCTGAGGTAGGAAAACTTGAACTGTAATTGGTTGAAGCCTCAGCGAAAACAAAGTGTGAGAGTCAAAAATTCCAGGGGACCCCGTCATAGGGGACAACAATATTGTAAAACATATCTCCAGGAGCTTGACTGGGTTCCAACAGTAAATATTGGAGAAAAATTTCATTGTGATTCCAGCAGGGGGAAGAAAATTTTGAAAAAAAATTTTGAAATATGCAAGAGCATTCTGCTCTTCTTAACAAGGAATGTCCTGAGGAGAAACTAGTTTAACTAGAACCTAACTTCTAGTTATTATTATAACTAGAGCTGGGTTATTATTAGAGCCTAACTAACCTGGAGGAAAGAAACACTCAACTCCAGATGGCTCTAGCCTTACATGAGTGAGAAGGGGGAAAACAGCTCCAACCTACTCTAGCCATCCTGTTCCAGTTGGTGGTGCGGGGTGGGGGGTGGATTTTTAAGCAACACTTGTGAAGTTCACATTCCAGGAGCATAGACTCACCAATAGACTGAGACCTAATAATAAGAATGTAGAAAGAATAAATAATAAGAATAAAGAATGTAGAATCCATCTGCAATGTGGGAGACCTGGGTTCAATCCCTGGGTTGGGAAGATCTGCTGGAGAAGGGAAAGGCTACTCACTCCAGTATTCTAGACTGGAGAATTCCATGGACTCTATAGTCCATGGGGTCTTAAAGAGTCAAACACGACTGAGCAACTTTCAAAGATACAGAAACAAACATTATGGTAACCTCTCTCTCTCTTTTTATCTCACCCTTGCTAGAAGTTTCTCAATTTTATTGCCCTATTCACAAAACCAGCTTTTTTAGGCTGATTTGTTCTATTGTTTTCTTATTTAAAATTTTGTGTTCTTGGCAAAAACCACTACAATATTGTAAAATAATTAGCCTCCAATTAAAATAAATAAATTTATATTAAAATTTTTAAAAAATTAAAATAAAATTAATTTTAAAAAATAAATAAAATTTTGTGTTTTAATTTTTATTTTATTCTGCTTGCCTTAGGTTTACTTTTATTAGTGTAGTTAAGATAGAACTTTATCCTATTTATTTTAGATATTCCTTATTTTATAATCTTGTGCTTCATCACTTAGTTGTTTCTGACTCTGCGACCCCATGGAGGAGCCAGCCAGGCTCTTCTGTCCCTGGGATTTCCCAAACAAAATATACCGGAGTGGGTTGCCATTTCCTTCTCCAGGGGAGAAGGAATTTTTCTCCATCCAGGGATTGAACTCGCATCTACTGTGTCTCCCAGATCCTTTACCCACTCAGCCATAATACATGGATTTAATTTTCCTATGTGCAGGGCTTTAGCTGAATATCACACAATTTTATATATTGCATCTTAATTTTCATTTAGTTGAAAATATAATTTAACTTCTCTGGAGAGTTTCTTTTTTGCTCATGTGTTTATTTCCAAATATGTAGAGGTTTCCAAATATGTAGAGGTTTAATTTTCAAATATGTAGGACTTTCCTCATAGCTCAGTTGGTAAAGAATCTGCCTGCAATGCAGGAGATCCAGGTTTGATTCCTGGGTTGGGACGATCCCCTGGAGAAGGAAATGGCAACCCACTCCAGTATTTTTTTTTAATTTAAATTTATTTATTTTAATTGGAGGCTAATCACTTTACAACATTGTATTGGTTTTGCCATACATCAATCATCCCAGTATTCTTGCCTTGAGAATCCCATGGGCAGAGGAGCCTGGCAGGCTACTGTCCATGGGGTCGCAAGAGTCAGACACAACTTAGCAACAACACAAGAGGTTTCCTAGATGTCTTTGTTATTGATCCTAGTTAAATCATGTTATGGCCAGAGAACATACATCATATGATTTCTATTCTTTTAAATGTTTTAAGGTTTGTTTTATGGCTCAGGATAGGGTCTGTGTTGATGAATGTTTTACATTTACTTAAGAAGAATATGTATCTGTTGTTCAGACAGAGTTCTGTGAAAGTCAATTAGGACACAGTGGTTGATTTTGAAGGATATTTTCACTTGGTATATAAATAGAATACTAGGTTATAGGTTTTTTCCCTTTCAACACTTAAAAGGTATGGTCTTGATTTCATAGTTTCTGAAGATGTCTTTTATGATTCTTATTCCTTTTCTACTGTAGGCAATATGTTCCCCTTATATCACTCTGAGCTGACTGCAAGATTTTTTCCTTGCTGTTAGTTTTTAGGAGCGTGAATATCACATGCTTAGGTGTGTATATATTTTTGTTTTCTTGTTTTTTGTATTTATTTTTATTTTGTCCTGCTTGATGTTCTCTGAAATTCTTGAGTTTGTAGTGTTTGTTAACGATTTTGGAAAATTCTCAGTCATTATTTTATCAAATATGTCTTCTGCTTTGCTTTCTCTCTTGTACTTATAGAACTCAAATGGAATGTTTATAACATTATTATTGTCCCACAGTGCTTGCATATTCTGTACTGTTTTCCTCTTTTTTTTCCTCTTAATATTTCAGCTTCGGTAATTTTCATTAACATATCTTCAAGATTAGTGATTCTTTTCTCAACTCTAGTGAGTCTGCTAATAAGCCCATCAAAGACAATCCAGTTTCGATTTTGTGCCTTTTATCTCTAGCTTTCTATTTTATTCTTTCTTAGAGTTTCTGTCTTTATACTTAAAATATTGATATATTTTTTCATATATTCTAATTTTTCCATTAAAGTTTTGTTTGTTTGTTTGTTTGTGATGGCCACACTGTGCAACTTGTGGGATCTTAGGTCCCTGGCCAGGGATTGAACTCAGGCCCTTGGCAGTGAAAGTGCAGAGTCCTAATCACTGGACTGCCAGAGAATTACCTCCATTAAAGTTTTAAACATAAGGGTTTTTTTTTTCTTCTAATTTTAAAGATGGCTTTATATAAGTCTTTTTTTTTTCCCACAACTTTCATAAACAATTTACCTCAAATCTACCAGGTTTGAGCAATGGGCTTTAAAATTCAGTTACCAGGGAATTTTGGAAAGTATAGACACCATAAAGGGAAAAGTACAGACACTACAAAAGATTTCCAAATCTCAGAGTAATATAGGTTTTCAGCCAGATGATTTCATTGTAAGGTGCTATTCTGTACATTGTATAACAGGATGTTTATCATCATCCTTGGTTTCTACCCACTAGATGCCACTAGCACACACTATGGCAATCATATATACTCCTGGATGTTGCCAAATAATCTCTGTGAGCAAAGTTTCTCCCCTTTGAGAAAATGCTTAAACATGTTAATCATGAGTGACAGTCGCTCAGTCATATCTGATTCTTCGTGACCCCATGAGCTGTAGCCTGCCAGGCTCCTTTGTCCATGGAATTCTCCAGGCAAGAATACAGGAGTGGGTTGCCATTCCCTTCTTCAGGGGACCTTTCCAACCCAGGGATCAAAACCGGGACTCCCACATTGCAGAAAAATTCTTTACCATCTGAGCCACCAGGGAAGCCCACATGTCAATCATAGTTGTTTTAAATTTCTTTGCTGATCATCCTAACAGCAATGCCATATCTGACTTTGTTACATATGATTTCTCTTTCTCTTTAGTCTGTGTTTTCTCATGCTTTTTGATATGTCACAAAATTTTTTTTTGAAAGAGTAACATGTATGGCATAGTCAGTTCAGTTCAATTCAATCGCTCAGTTGTGTCTGACTCTTGAGGACCCCATGGACTGCAGCACGCCAGGCTTCCCTGTCCATCACCAACTCTTGGAGCTTACTCAAACTCATGTCCATCGGGTCAGTGATGCCATCTAACCATCTCATGCTTTGTCGGCCCCTTCTCCTCATGCCTTCAATCTTTCCCAGCATCAGGGTCTTTTCTAGTGAATCAGTTATTGGCATCAGGTGGCCAAAGTATTGGAGTTTCAGCTTCAGCATCAGTCCTTCCAATGAATATTCAGGACTGATTTCCTTTCGGATAGAATGTTTGGATATCCTTGCAGTCCAAGGGACTCTCAAGAATCTTCTCCAGCACCACAGTGCAAAAGCATCAATTCTTCCGCACTCAGCTTTCTTTATAGTCCAACTCTCACATCCATACATGACTACTGGAAAAACCATAGCTTTGACTAGATGGACCATTGTCAGCAAAGTATTATCTCTGCTTTTTAATATGCTGCCTAGCTGCTTTTTAATATGCTGCCTAGGTTTATCAAAGCCTTCCTTCCAAGGAGCAAGTGTCTTTTAATTTCATGGCTGCAGTCACCATCTGTAGTGATTTTGGAGTCCCCCAAAATAAAGCCTCTCACTTTTTCCATTGTTTCCCCGTCTATTTGCCATGAAGCAATTGGACCAGATGCCATGATCTTAGTTTTCTGAATGTTGAGTGTGAAGCCATCTTTTTCACTCTCTTCTTTCACTTTCATCAAGAGGCTCTTTAGTTCTTCTTTGCTTTCTGCCATAAGGGTGGTGTCATCTGCTTATCGGAGGTTGTTGATATTTCTCCCAGAAATCTTGATTCCAGCTTGTGCTTCATCCAGCCCAGCCTTTCTCATGATGTACTCTGCATATAAGTTAAATAAGCAGGGTGACAATATTCAGCCTTGACATACTCCTTTTCCTATTTCAAACAAGTTTGCTGTTCCATGTCCAGTTCTAATTGTTCTAACTGCTTCTTGACCTGCATGTTGATTTCTAACTGCTTCTTGACCTGCATACTGATTTCTCAGGAGGCAGGTCAGGTGATCTGGTATTCTCATCTCTTTCAGAATTTTCCAGGTTGTTGTGATCCACACAGTCAAAAGCTTTGGTGTAGTCAATAAAGCAGAAGTTTTTCTGGAACTCTCTTACTTTTTAAATGATCCAACAAAATATAAAATAATAGATATTGAAATAAACTTTTTATACTTCAAGATTATAATGCCTTCTGCTGGGCATTCAGTGTGGACGTTTGTGTTGATAAAGTCAGGAGTTAGACTAGGTTTTAAATTTGCTAAGTCGCTATGGTTGCTATGGTTTCCAGAGTTCAAATTTGTTGCTATGGTTATCAGAGGCAAACTTGCTGTTACTATAGGCACCAGAGATTTCAAAATCCTCTGGTGATACCTCGTTTTTATCACTTCTCTTGGCTTTGGATCTTTTTCTGTTTTCCTTTCCAAGTCTGTCTTTTGCCATTTTTCCAGCTACACTCCACCATTGTGTTTACTTAAGGTTTGTCAGCCTACTAAGAAGGTGGTTGAAGGGGCCATTCTCTTATGTTCTTTATAGGTCTCAGTTTTAGGGAAGTATCTTGAACTTGGATTTGAGTTATGTTATTCATAGGTACTCCTATCTCTTCTCCAAATGTGGAAACCTCTAGAGACAAATATATGGGTACAGTTTTGGTAGTGGTCTCCATTCCCCTCACTAAATTTGGAATGAGTTTCCATTAGTACACCACCCTAAAGATAAGGTATTTTGTTCTGAAATGCAGATGGAGGAGAGGAAGATATTGGTCCAGGTTTGTATTGGCAGTAGCTATTGCTTTTTTCCTCCAGCCAGAAACATGGGAAAGCTTTCCCAGAATCCTCTTTAGTCTTATTTGTGTGGTTTCTGGAAGAAAAAGACATGCAAAAGGATGAGAACCCACTTATGCTTGAAGCCCTCAGGGCTTCATGCTTTCATGGTAATACATGGTTGGTTTTTGGCAGTTGGCTAAATATTTCTAGTTTGATATTCCTATAGCTTATATGATCAACTCAGATGACTCAGTGGTAAAGAACCCACACAAAAACAGAAATACAGACCAATGGAACAAGATAGAAAGGCCAGAGATAAGTCCATACACCTATAGGTAACTTATCTTTGACAAAGGAGGCAAAAATATACAATGGAGAAAAGATAGTCTCTTTGATAAGTGGTGCTAGGTAAACTGGACAGCTATGTGTAAAAGAATTAAATTAGAATGCTTTTGTATACCATACACAAAGATTAACTGAAAATGGATTAAAGACCTAAATTTAAGACCAGAAACTATAAAACCCTTAGAGGAAGACATAGGCAGAATAATGTATGACATAAATCACAGCAAGATCCTCTATGACCCACCTCCTAGAGTAATGGAAGTAAAAACAAAATTAAGCAAATGGGACCTAATTAAACTCAAAAGCTTTTGCACAGCAAAGGAAACTATAAACAGGGTGAAAAGACAACCCTCAGAATGGGAGAAAATAATAGCAATTGAAAGAACTGACAAATGATTAATCTCCAAAATATATAAGCAGCTCGTGCAACTCAATACCAGGTAAACAAACAATCCAATTAACAAGTTGACAGAAGACCTCTCCAAAGAAGACATACAGATGGCTAATAAATGCATGAAAGGATGCTCAACATCACTTATTATTAGAGGAATACAAATCAACTAGAATGAAATATCACCTCACACTGGCTAGAATGGCTGCCATTAAAGATCTACAAACAACAAATGCTGCAGAGAGTGTGGGGAAAAGGGAGCCCTTTTGCAGTGTTGGTAGGAATGTAAATTGATACAGTCACCGTGGAAGACAGTAGGGAGATTCCTTAAAAAAAAACCTAGGAAAAAAATTACCATATGACTCAACAGTCCCACTACTGGGCATATACCCTGAAAAAAATCATAATTGAAAAAGACACATGTATCCCAGAGTTCATTGCAGCACTGTATACAACAGCTAGAACATGGAAGCAACCTAGATGTCCATTGACAGATGAATGGATAAAGAAGCTGTGGTACATGTATACAATGGAATATTACTCAGGCATTAAAAGGAAGGCATTAAGTCAGTTCTAATGAGGTGGATGAACCTATAGAGCCTATTATACAGTTAAGTCAGAAAGAGAAAAAAATCATATATTAATGCATATACATGAAATCTAGAAAGATGGTACTGATGAACCTATCTGCAGGGCAGCAGTGGAGATGTGGACATAGAGAATAGACTTGCAGATGCAGGGGAGGAAAGAGAGGATGGGACAAATGGAGATCATGGAATGTAGCATGGAAATATATATATATTACCATATGTGAAATAGATAGCCAGTGGGAATTTTCTGTATGACTCAAGGAGCTCAGACTGGTGCTCTGTGACAATCTAGAGGAATATGATAGAATGGGAGGTGGGAGGGAGGGCCAAGAGGGAGGGGACATATGTATACCTATGGCTGGTTCATGTTGATGCATGGCAGAAAGCAACACAATATTGTAAAGCAATTATCTTTCAATTGAAAATAAATAAATTTTAAAAAATTCACCTACCAGTGCAGGAGATTCAGAAAATGTGGGTTCAATTCCTGGGTTGGGAAGATTCCCTGGAGAAGGAAATGGCAACCCACTTCAGTATTTTTTCTTGGGAAATCCCATGGACAGAGGAGGCATGGTCCATAGGGTCACAAAAAGTCAGACAAAACTAAAGGACTGAGCATGCACAAATATATACCTTAAATGGCATTCAATGACATCTATTCTGGGTACACAATTATCTAGTCATGGTTTTGTCATGTCAATTGTTTGCCCATTTTAAGTCTAATTTTGTAATAGGTTCTAGAAAAGTTGTTAGTTTACATTTTGTCCAGCAGTTTTCCTGTTGTATAGATCAGAGTGATCTGGCCACATCTCTATCTTCCAGATGAAATCAGAAACTAATAAGCCTTTAAAGAGATTTAAATAATAACAATAGCTATATGGTTACCCAAGCAGTTATCATTTTGGGGGACATTCCTCTGTGTAGATCCATTTCCCATCTGCTTTCATTTTCCTTCTGTCTGAAAGACTTCATTTACACTGTTTTTGTAGTGTGGGTTTGCTGCTGATGTATGTTTGAAAAAAGTCTTCATTTTACTTTCATTGTTTTGAAAAGTATTCTTTCTGGGTACAGATTTCTATGCTGGCAGTTTTTTCTCTTTCAGTACTTGTGTTAGGGCAGTCTAGAGAAAAAGAAGCCAATACAATGTGTGCTTCATATATTTTTTTTGTTTTTAAAAAGTTGTTTCAGGAAGGAAGGTTTCTGGATTTTCACCCAATGGCAGATTCACAATGGCAGACTGGTCCACTGACTGTTGGTCCTCTGTCCAGTGGTAGAACTGAATCAGGTCGATGGTCTTTTGAACATCTGCTAACCCAGGCCCTGCAACTCCTCATCCTCCACTCTGTGGAAGAAGGGTGTATAGATAGGTGCTTCCCTTATGTGGTGCTACTAGTAAAGACAGAGTGGGGAGCTCACTCACACTGAATGACAGGAAAATAGTCCAAGGAAAGTATCTCTGTCCAATAAGCTGTTATCCTCTTTCATCTAATGATACCAGTGGTTCAGAGAAAAAATGATTCATACCCACAAGTGGCACTAACACGGATACAGCAGGAAATCAAGCAGAATCAGAAGAAGGAAGAATACAATAGCATGGCAAAGGCTCAGAAAACTGAGTTATTAAAACTACAGTCCACAAACAAGGCCTGAACTACATACTAAACTACCTGAAGCTGGGTAAGAGGCATGGAACATATTCTTTCTCACAGCCCTCAGAAGAAACTAATCCTGCCAGCAACATAATGTTGGTTATCTAGACACCAGGATGTCTGGCTCTAGGTGGGTAATCACACAATTGTGGTTATCTGGGTCATTAAGATCTTTTTTGTATAGTTCTTCTGTGTATTTTTGCCACCTCTTCTTAATATTTTCTGCTTCTGTTAGGTCCATACCATTTCTGTCCTTTATTGTGCCCATTTTGCATGCAATGTTGCCTTGCTATCTCTAATTTTCTCGAAAAGATCCCTAGGCTTCCCCATTCTATTGTTTTCCTCTATTTCTTTGCATTGATCACTGAGGAAGGCTTTCTTATCCCTCCTTGCTATTCTTTGGAACTCTGCATTCAAATGGGTATATCTTTCCTTTTCTCCTTTGCCTTTCATTTCTCTTCTTTTTATCAGGTATTTGTAAGGCATCCTCAGACAACCATTTTGCCTTTTTGCATTTCTTTTTCTTTGGGATGGTCTTGATCACTGCCTCCTGTACAATGTCATGAACCTCAGTCCATAGATCTTCAGGTACTCTATCAGATCTTATCCCTTGAATCTATTCAAACTATTCAAAAAAGATCTTCATAACCCAGATAATCACTTACCTAAAGCCAGACATCCTGGAATGTGAAGTCAAGAGGGCCTTAGGAAGCATCACTATGAACAAAGCTAGTGGAGGTGATGCAATTCCAGGTGAGCTGTTTCCAATCCTAAAAGATGATGCTGTTGAAGTGCTGCACTCAATATGCCAGCAAATTTGGAAAACTCAGCAGTGGCCACAGGACTGGAAAAGGTCAGTTTTCATTCCAATCATAAAGAGAGGCAATATCAAAGAATGCTCAAACTACCACACAATTGCACTCATCTCACAAGCTAGCAATGTAATGCTCAAAATTCTCTAAGCCAAGCTTCAACAGTACATGAACCATGAACTTTCAGACATTCAAGCTGGATTTAGAAAAGCCAGAGAAATAAGAGGTCAAATTGCCAACATCCGTTGGATCATCAAAAAAGCAAGAGAGTTCCAGAAAAACATATACTTCTGCTTTACTGACTACACCAAAGCCTCTGACTGGTATATCACAACAAACCGTGGAAAATTCCTAAAGAAATGGGAAAACCAGGCCACCTTATCTGCCTCCCGAGAAATCAGTATGTAGGCCAAGAAGCAACAGTTAGAATTGGACATGGAACAACAGACTGGTCCAAATCAGGAAAGGAGAAAGTCAAGGCTGTATATTGTCAGCCTACTTATTTAACTTATATGCAGAGGACATCATGAGAAAGGCTGGGCTGGATGAAGCACAAGCTGAAATCACGATTACTGGGAGAAATACCAACAACCTCAGATATGCAGATGACACCATCCTTATGGCAGAAAGCAAAGAAGAACTAAAGAGCCTCTTGCTGAAAGTGAAAGAGGAGGGTGGAAAAGTTGGCTTCAAACCCAACATTCAGAAAATTAAGATCAGGGCATCTGGTCCCATGGCAAATAGATGGGGAAACAGTGGAAACAGTGAGAGAATTTATTTTGGGGGGCTCAAAAATCACTGCAGATGGTGATTATACCATGAAATTAAAAGACACTTGCTCCTTGGAAGGAAAGCAATGACCAACCTAGACAGCATATTAAAAAGCAGAGACATGACTTTGCCAACAAAAGGTCCATCAGGTCAAAGCTATGGTCTTTCTAGTACTCACATATGCATGTGAGAGTGAAGTCGCTCAGTCATGTCCTACTCTTTGTGACCCCATAGACTGTAGCCTACCAGGCTCCTTTGTCCATGGGATTTTCCAGGCAATAGTACTGGAGTGGATTGCCATTTCTTTCTCCAGGGGATCTTCCCAACCCAGGGCTTGAACCCGGGTCTCTTGCATTGTAGACAGATGCTTTACTGTCTGAGCCACCAGGGAAGTCCTATGAATGTGAGAGTTGGATTATAAAGAAAACTGAGTGCTGAAAAATTGATGCTTTTGAACTGTGGTGTTAGAGAAGACTCTTGAGAGTCCTTTGGGCTGCAAGGAGATGCACCCAGTCCATCCTAAAGGAAATCAGTCCTGAATATTCATTGGAAGGACTGATGCTGAAGCTGAAGCTCCAATACTTTGGCCACCTGATGTGAAAAACTGAGTCATTTGAAAAGACCCTGATGCTGAGAAAGACTGAAGGCACGAGGAGAAGGGGACAACAAAGAATAAAATGGTTGGTTGGCATTCCCAACTCGATGGACATGAGTTTGAGCAAGCTTCAGGAGTTAGTAAAGAACAGGGAAGCCTGGCATGCTCCATCCAGTCCATGGGGTTGCAGAATCGGACACGACTGAACTGATGGATCTAGACACAAGAACTCTGAGACAATCAATTTCTTTTCCTTCAGCCACCCAATTCTGATACTTTATTATGGCAACCTTAAGAAACTAATTAACAACTTGAATGAGGAAAGATAACCAGCTTGTTCCAATAACAATATGTATCAGATATTGGAATGATCTGAGGATTTTTATAGACAGATTTATTGAGATATAATTCACATAACATACAATTCACCCATTTTAAGTGTGCAGTTTAATGTTTTTTAGTATATTCATAGGATTGTGCAATCATAACCACAATCTAATTTTAGAACATTTCATATCCCACTAAAAGGAATTCATATCTATGAGCAATCAACCATCATCCCTATTCAACCCCAGACATAAGAATCCAGGGACCAATTTTCTGTATTTATAAATTTGCCTATTATGGAAAGTTCATATCGATGAAACCATATATTATATCACCCTTTGTGATTGGCTTCTTTCAATTAGCATGCATATAAGTGTCATTCATATTGTAGTGTGCATTAGTATTTATTTATTTTATTGATAAGCAATATTATGTTGCATGAATATGCTAATTTTTAATATATTCATCAGTTAGTGGACATTACATTTGTTTCCATTTGGGGGATATTATAAATAATTCCACTACATGTGCAAATCTTTGCTAAAATGTATCCTTTCATTTCTTTTCAGTGTAAACCTTAGAGTGGTGGGTCATACAGTGATTTTATGTCTATCTTTTTGATAAACTTCCAAAATATTTCCTGTAGTGACCATATAAATTTTCACATAAACCAGAAACTTATGAGGTTCCAAATGTTCTGAACAAGGTTTTTAAAGTAGTCATCATAAATATGTTTCAATAGTAAATTAAAAATTCTCTAAAACAAATGAAAAATTGAAAAGTATCATAAAAATGAAAGTTATAACAAAAGACTGAATGTACATTCTAGAACTGATGAATAGAATAAACAAAAGAACAATCTGCTGATTGGCTTGATAGTAGAATGGTAATGACAGAGATGGAATCAGTAAACCTAAGGACAGAACAATATAATTATTCAATCTGGAATACAGAAAATTAACTGGAAAAAAAATGAACAGGCTTGCAATGCTCTGTGAGACATTAACGAAAGACCTAACATGTATATCATCAAGGTCTCAGATGAAGAGGGGAAAGTAGAGAAGTCTGAAAAAGTATTTAAAAAATAAATCATTCCAAATATGGCAACCTACAGAGTAAAAAGGCTGAGTGAACCCTCAAAAGAGGTAAACAAAAAGAAACCCATCAAAAGACACATCATAAACTTCTGAAAAATAAATACCAAGAGAAAACATCACAAAAGCAAGTAGAGAAACTATGCATTACCTGTAGGGAAAAATTTTAATAACAGGCAATTACTATTGAGGCCAGAAGGAAGTGGCACATCTTTCCGGTGCTGATGGAAAATTATTGCCAACCATGAAGTCTATACTGGTAAAGCTATTCTTCAGGAATGAAAGAGAAATTATGACATTCTCATATGAAGGAAAACAGAATTTGGGACTAGCAGACCTGTTCTTAAAGAATAGCTAAATTATTATTCTTCAGCAGAAAGCAAATAAAAAAGAAAAAAATAGACCTTCAGAAAAGTAAGAACAACCTAATCAGTAAAAACAGAGTAAGTATAATAGACTATTCTTTTCCTCATGAATTTCTTAAATTATATTTAAGGGTTAAGCAAAAATTAAAGTAGTGTTGTTGAGGGGTTCAATGAATGCAGAGGAAATACATGAGAATTTTTTTAATGGAGATAATAGAAGGATCTAAATCAAATAAAGTTTTTAAAATATCACTCAAAAAAAAATCACTCAGAGTAGTTAAACACTGGTAACAGTAGGCTGTGATTAAAAATGCACACACACACACATAATTCTTAGAAAAGCCACTGATAATTATACAAAATGATATATACTCAAGAACACTATAAAATAAAACTTAATTATTAAACATTCCAATAACCTAAAGTAAGTAAAACAATAGAATGGGGAAGACCAGAAATTTGGAGATACCAAGAGAATATTTCATGCAAAGATGGGCACAGTGAAGGACAGAAAAGGCAAAGACCTAACAGAAGCATCAGAGATTAAGAAGAGGTGGCAAGAATACACAGAAGAACTGTAAAGTAAAGGTCTTAATGACCCAGATAACCACGATGATGTGGTTACTCACCTAGAGCCAGAAGTACTGGAGTGTGATGTCAAGTTGGCCTTAGGAAGCATTACTATGATCAAAGTTAGTGGTGATAGAATTCCAACTGGGCTATTTCAAATCCTACAAGATGATGCTGTTAAAGTGCTGCACTCAATATGCCAGCAAATTTGGAAAACTCAGCAGTGTCCACAGGACTGGAAAAGGTCAGTTTTCATTCCACTCCCAAAGAAAGACAATGCCAAAGAATGTTCAGACTATGGCACAATTGCACTCATTTCACATGCTATCAAGATTATGCTCAAAATCCTTCAAGCTAGGCTTCAGCGGTACATTAACTGAGAACTTCCAAATGTACTAGCTGGATTTAGAAAAGGCAGAGGAACCAGAGATCAAATTGCCAACATCCACTGGATCATAGCGGAGAAGGCAATGGCAACCCACTCCAGTACTCTTGCCTGGAAAATCCCATGGATGGAGGAGCCTGGTAGCCTGCAGTCCATGGGGTCGCTAAGAGTCAGACATGGCTGAGCGACTTCACTTTCACTTTTAACTTTCATGCATTGGAAAAGGAAATGGCAACCCCCTCCAGTATTCTTGTCTGGAGAATCCCAGGGATGGGGGAGCCTGGTGGGCTGCTGTCTATGGGGTCGCAGAGAGTCGGACACGACTGAATTGACTTAGCAGCAGCAGCAGCAACTGGATCATAGAAAAAGCAAGTGAATCCTCACCCCCAAAAAATAACCTAGTTCTGCTTCTTTGACTACGTTAAAGCCTTTCATTGTATGGATCACAGTAAACTGTGGGAAATTCTTCAAGAGATGGGAATACCAGACCACCTTACCTGCCTCTTGAGAAACCTGTATGCAGGTCAAGAAACAACAGTTAGAAGCAAACATGGAAAACCAGACTGGTTCAAAATTGGGAAAGAAGTGCATCATTGTCACCCTGTTTAATTCACTTCTAATGCAGAGTAAATCATGTGAAATGCTAGGCTGGATGAAGCACAAGCTGGAATCAGGATCGCCGGGAGAAATATCAACAACCTCAGACATGCAAATGATACCACTTTAATTGAAGAAAGCTAAGAGGAACTAAAGAGCCTCCTGATGAACATGAAAGAGGAGAGTGAAAAAGTTTCCTTGAAACTCAGCATTCAAAAAACGAAGATCATGGCATCCAGTCCCATCACTTCATGGCAAACAGATGGGGGAAAAATGGAAACAGTGACAGATTTTATTTTCTTGGCTCCAAAATCACTGTGGATGGTGACTATGGCCATGAAATTAAAAGACACTTGATCCTTGGAAGAAAATCAATGACAAGCCTAGACAACATAATAAAAAGCAGACACATTACTTGGCCAACAAATATCCACATAGTCAAAGCTATGGTTTCTCCAGTTGTCATGCATGTATGTGAGAGTTGCACCATAAAGAAAGCTGAGCATTGAAGAAGTGGTGCTGGAGAAGACTCACGAGAGTCCCTTGGACAGCAAGGAGATCAAACCAGTCAATCTTAAAGGAAATCAACCCTGAATATTAATTGGAAGGACTGATAATGAAACTGAAGCTCCAGTACTTTGGCCACCTGATGCAAAGAGCCCACTCTTTGGAAAAGACCCTGATGCTGGGAATGATAGAGGGCAAGAGAAGGGGGCAACAGAGGATGAGATGGTTGGATGCCATCACTGACTCAATGGACATGAGTTTAAGCAGACTCAATGGACATGCTGCTGCTGCTGCTGCTAAGTCACTTCAGTCGTGTCTGACTCTGTGTGACCCCATAGATGGCAGCCCACCAGGAATGGACATGAGTTTACGCAAACTCAGTGAGATGGTTAAAGACAGGGAAGCCTGGCATGCTGTAGTTCATGGGGTTGCAAGGAGTTGGACACAACTTAGTGACTGAACAACAACAAAAAAGTAGGGCAAGAGAATAGAAAAGGGGGAGTGAGAAAACCAAGAAAGAAACAGAAAAAATAATAATATGGCAGACCTAACCCAAAATAGTCAATAATTACATTTAATATCAATAGTCTAAATAAGCCAATTAAAATAAAGAGATTGGGAGAGTGAAAAAGGGAACATGACTCACCTGTAATCTGTGTACAAGAAATTCACTTACAATATAATTGTGTAGGCAGATTGAAGTGAACAAATGTAAAAAGACATACAGTGGAAACATTGATCAAAAGTAAGCAGAGTGCCAACATCAATCAGAAGATAAAGTAGATGTTAGAGCAAAGGAAATTACCGAGGACAGAGGGACACAGCATAATAATAAAAGGATCGATCAACCAAGAAGACATAGGAATCCTAGACATCTATGTATCAAACAACAACAGCAAATATATGAAGTAAAAGCTAATAGAAAGGAGAAATAGGAGAATCATTAATTATCATTGAATTTTTCAACTGTGCTTTCTCAGTAATTGATGGAACAACTTGACAAAATCAGCAAGAATATAGAATAATGCAATAATATCATCAGTCAACAGGATCTAATTGACGTTCACAAAGCACTTCAGCCAAAAACAACAGAATACAAATTCTTTTCAAGTGTCCAAGGAAAATTGATGAGGACAGACCATAACCTGGGTCATAAAAAAGACTTCAACAAATTTAAAATAATTAAAACCATAAAGAGTTCTTTCTAATAAAGGATTAAACAACAAATCAATAATACAAAAAGGAAAAAATTTCTAACATTTGGAATTTTTTAAAAAAATAAACAATTTGAAAGAATCCATCAGTCCAATAGGAAATCTCTAAACAATTCTTCTCAAACATGAATGAACATGTATATATACATGAAAATACAACCTA
Source organism: Ovis canadensis (assembly GCF_042477335.2). NCBI lineage: Eukaryota > Metazoa > Chordata > Mammalia > Artiodactyla > Bovidae > Ovis > Ovis canadensis. Next base: position 69,096,064 of record NC_091727.1, read on the forward strand.
TCAAAATTTGTAGGTTGAAGCTAATGTCGTGCTTAGAGAGAAATTTATAGCACTAAATGCTTATATCAGAAAAGAGGAAAGATTTCAAATCAATAATCTAAATTCCTACTTCATGAAATTATAAAAATGAATCTAAAACAATAGTAAAATAAGAGCAGAAATTAACTAAATTGAAAATGAGAAAATCAATAAAGTTGGTTCTTTAAAGTGAACCAATATTTTCCACATCAGCAGGGAACAAATAAGTACATATGCTAATTTATGTATACAGCCTTCCTCCTTATGTATAGAATACAGCGCCATGATTCACACCTATTGATGCAGTGGAAAATACTTTTGATACTTTATACATGTTTATCACCTTAATATGCTTTATGTCAGATGCTTATTGTTAGTCAAGGATGGCATTGTGAAGAAATCTTTTTACCTGCTTTGCCAACTTCACATTATTGATATGATGCTCAGATTGGACAATAAAAAAACTATGCAAAACTTTAAAATAGAATAAGTCAATAAAATTGGTAAATGTATATCAAGATTGACAAAGATAAAAAGGCAAAAGCCACCAATATCAGAAGTGAAAATGTGAATAACACTACAGATTTTGCAACTATGGAAAACTTTGCACTCATAAATTTGATAGCTTAGAAAAATGTATCAATTCCTCAAACCCCACAAAATACCACATCTCATTCAAGATAAAATAGATGACTGGAATGGTCTTATAATCATTACATTTATTGAATTTGTAATTAAAGTGCTCCTCAAAAGAAAACTTCATGTCTAGTTGGCTTCACTGGAGAATTTTATGAAACATTTAAAGAAAAACTAATATGTGAACTTCCAGATGTTCAAGCTGGTTTTAGATCATGTTGATGTATGGCAAAATCAATACAATATTGTAAAGTAAATAATAATAATAAATGGTTAAAAATAATAAAATAAAATGCCAGTGGATTAAATGTCATTATAAAATTAAAAAAAGAAAGAAAAGAAAAGGCAGATGAACCAGAGATCAAATTGCCAACATCCACTAGATCATGGAAAAAGCAAGAGAGTTCCAAAAAACATCTATTTCTGCTTTATTGACTATGCCAAAGCTTTTGACTGTGTGGATCACAACAAACTGTGGAACATTCTGAAAGAGATGGGAATACCAAACCACCTGACCTGCCTCTTGAGAAACCTGTATGCAGGTCAGGAAACAACAATTAGAACTGGACATGGAACAACAGACTGGTTCCAACTAGGAAAAGGAGTACGTCAAGGCTGTATATTGTCACCCTGCTTATTTAACAGAGATGCAGAGTACATCATGAGAAAGGCTGAGCTGGAAGAAGCACAAACTGGAATCAAGATTACTAGAAGAAATATCAATAACCTCAGATATGCAGATGACACCACCCTTATGGCAGAAAGTGAAGAAGAACTAAAGAGCCTCTTGCTGAAAATTGAAGAGGAGAGTGAAAATGTTGGCTTAAAGCTCAACATTCAGAAAACGAAGATCATGGCATCCTGCCCTGTCACTTCATGGCAAATAGATGGGGAAACACAGGAAACAGTGGCTAACTTTATTTTTCTGGGCTCCAAAATCACTGCAGATGGTGGTTGCAGCCATGAAATTAAAAGACACTTGCTCCTTGGAAGGAAAGTTATGATCAATTTAGACAGCATATTAAAAAGCAGAGACACTACTTTGCCAACAAAGGTCCATCTAGTCAAGGCTATGGTTTGTCCAGTAGTCACGTATGGATGTGAGAGTTGGACTATAAAGAAAGCTGAGTGCTGAAGAATTGATGCTTTTGAACTGTGGTGTTGGAGAAAACTCTTGAGAGTCCCTTGGACTGCAAGGAGATCCAACCAGTCCATCCTAACAGAGATCAGTCCTGGGTGTTCATTGGAGGGACTAATGTTGAAGCTGAAATTCCAACACTTTGGCCACCTGATGTGGAGAGCTGACTCATTTGAAAAGACACTGATGCTGGGAAAGATTGAAGGCAGGAGGAGAAGGGGGTGACAGAGGATGAAATGGTTGGATGGCATCACCGACACAATGGACATGGGATTGGGTGGACTCCTAGAGTTGGTGATGGACAGGGAGGACTGGCGTGCTGCAGCTCATGGGGTTGCAAAGAGTCAGACATGACTGAGCGACTGAACTGAACTGAACTGAATACATATTTTATACAATTTCTCCAGAAAATAGAAGATAACAATTTCTAACTTATTTTATGAGATCTTAACACCAAAACTAGACAAAGACAGTGAGAGGAAACTGTAGACTAACATTTTTATGAACTTGGATGCAAAAATATTCTGCAAAATATTAGCAAATCAATTTCAGCAGAGTATAAAAACAATTATACACTGTGAGCAAGTGGGATTTTTCCAGGTATGGTAAAACTGGTTCAGTACTGGTTGAAAACCACTGGAATCCAACATCAACAGACTAAAGAAGAAAAATCACATGATCACAGGACAGGTATTTGACAAAATCCAACATGGCAGCCTACTCCAGTACTCTTGCCTGGAAAACCCCATGGGCGGAGGAGCCTGGTAGGCTGCAGTCCGTGGGGTCGCTAAGAGTCAGACGGGACTGAGCGACTTCACTTTCACTTTTCACTTTCATGCATTGGAGAAGGAAATGGCAACCCACTCCAGTGTTCTTGCCTGGAGAGTCCCAGGGATGGGGGAGCCTGTTGGACTGCCATCTATGGGGTCACACAGAGTCAGACACGACTGAAGTGACTTAGCAGCAGTAGCAGCAACACTCACTTATGATTTAAGCTCTCAAAAAACTAGGTGTAGAGTGGAGTTTTCTTAGCTTACTAAAGAACATTTGCAAAACACCTAAAGTTAACATTGTACTTAATGTTGAAAGACTGCAAATTTCCCCCTAGGATTGGACACAAGGAAGGGCTGTTCACTCTCACAATTCTTATTGAACATAATATTGAAATTTCTAGTGAGAACAAAAAGAAAAAATATAAATAAAAATGTTTATTGAAAAGCAAAGAATAATTTCCTAAAACTATTGAGTTATGCAATGTCACAGCATACAAGATAAACATATGAAAATCTATTGTATTTCTATAGACTAACAATAAACATATGGATATTAAAATTAAAAATACAATGACATATAAAACTGCTATCCAAAAAATCCCACAAATTACTTAGGTATGAATCTAACCTTTCCAAAGTACAAAACTTTGTTGCTGAAAATTGCACAATACTGATGAAAGAAATCAAAGAATTCGATAATGAAAACATAGGCAAATAACACTAGTGGGGTATCATATTGCAGGACTGGAAGACTCACTATTGTATAAAGACACCAATTTTCCTCAAAATGATCTATAGGTTAATACAATTTCAATCAAAATCTCAGTAAGTTTTTAGATAAGTTTATTTTAAAATTATCACTATTTGTAGATTACGTGGTACATACATAGAAAATCCTAAAGATGCCACCAGAAAACCACTATAGTTCATCGATGAATTAGGTAAAGTTGTATGACACAAAATTAATATACAGAAACCTGTTGCATTTCTATACACTAACAATGAACTATCAGAATGATAAATTAAGGAAGCAATCTCATTTATCATCACATCAAAAATAATAAAATACCTAGGAATAAATGTACCAAAGGAGGTAAAGACCTGCTCTCAGAAAGCTATAAGATACTGATGAAAGGAACTGAAGTCAACACAAAGAGATGGAAGGATATAGTGTTCTTGGATTGGAAGAATTAATATTGTTAAAATGATCTTTCTACCCAAGGCACTTTGCAGATTCAATGCAATCCCTATGAAAATACCTATGGCATATTTCACAGAACTAGAACAAATAATTTTAAAATTTCTATGGAAACACAGTGAAGTGAAGTCACTCAGTCGTGTCTGACTCTTTGTGACCCCATGGACTGCAGCCCACCAGGCTCCTCCATCCATGGGATTTTCCAGGCAAGAGTACTGGAGTGAGTTGCCATTTCCTTCTCCAGGGGATCTTCCTGACCCAGGGATCAAACCCGGGTCTCCCACATTGCAGGCAGACGCTTTTACTGTCTGAGCCACCAGGGAAGTTACGGAAACGCCAAAGACCCCCAGATAGCCAAAACAATAGAGAAAGAGCAGAGCTAGAAGAATCATGCTTCCTAACATCAGGCTATACAGGAAAGCTACAGTAATCAAAACAGTATGGTATTGGCACAAAAACAGATAAATATATCAGTGAAATAGAAGACAGACCAAAATAAATCCACGCACTTAATGATGAATTAATTTATAACAAAGGAAGCAAGGATATACAATGGAGAAAATTAGTCTCTTCAGTACATGGTAGTGGAAAAATTGAACAGCTACATATGAAAGAATGAAATTTGGACATTTTTCTAACACCACATACAAAAATAAACACAAAATGGATTAAAGACCTAAATGGAAGACTGGATGCTATAAAACTCTTAGAGGAAAACAGGTAAAACACTCTTTGACATAAATTATAACAATCTTTTTTGGATCCGTCTCTTAAGGCAAAGGAAATAAAAGCAAAAATAAACAAGTGGGACCTAATTAAACTTTAAAGTTTTTGCACAGAAAAGGAAAACATAAACAAAATGAAAAGACAATATAATAAATGGGGGAAAATAACTGCAAATGCTATGATCAATAAGGAATTAATATCCAAAATATACAATCAGCTGATACAACTCAACATAAAAATAACCCGATTAAAAAATGGGTAGAAGACCTGAATAGACATTTTTCCAAAGAAGACATACAGATGGTCAATAGGCACATGAAAAGATGCTTGACATTGCTAATCACCAGGAAAATGCATATCAAAATCAGTGATATAGCACCTCACATCTGTGAGAATGGCTATTATGTGAAGAAAAAGGAATCTTCATACTTTATCACTGGGAATGTAAATTGGTGTATCCACTATGGAAAACAGTATGAATGCTCCTCAGAAAATTAAAAATTAAATTAAATTAAAAATAACCATATGATCCTGCAATTTCAGTCCTAGATATATATTCAAAAATAATGAAAACACTAATTTAAAAAGATACATGCACCCAAATGTTCATAGCAGCATTATTTACAATAGCCAAGACATGGAAGCAACCTTAGTGTCCATCAACAGATGAATGGATAAAGAAGATATGGTATATACATACAATGGAATAATAGTCAACCATAAGAAAGAATGAAATTTTGCTATTTGCAAAACCATGCATGGACTTAGAGGGTATTTTGGGCTTCCCTGGTGGCTCAGTGGTAAAGAATCTATCTACAAAATAAGAGACACAGGAGACATGGGCTGGATTCTTGGATCAGGAATATTCCCTGAGGAGGGCATGGCAACCCACTCCAGTACTTTTGCCCAGAAAATCCCACGGACAGAAGAGACTGGTGGGCTACAGTTCATGGGGTCACAAAGAATCAGACATGACTGAAGCAACTGAGTACAGAGGGTACTATGCTTAGTGAAGTAAGTCCTATAGAGAAAAACACTGTATATCATTTATATGCAGAATCTAAAAAATAAAACAAACTAGTAAAAATAACAAAGAAGAAATAGACTCGTAGATATAGAGAACAAACTAGTGGTTGTCAGTGGGGAGAGGGAAGAAGGAGGAGCAATATAAGGGTAGGGAATTAAGAGGTACAAGCTATTATGTGTAAAACAAGCTACAACGATATATTGTACAATACAGGGAATACAGCCAATACTTTATAATAACTATAAATGGAATATAACCTTTAACAATTGTGACTCACTCTATTGTACACCTTTAACGAATGCAATATTGGACATCAACTATTGAATTAAAAATCTTTAAAATGTTAAATTTTATGTCATATATATTTGACCACAATAAAAATATTGTTTTCATCTTTCAATGGCACCAATAAGAGAATGCACCATCTAAAAATAATGATATGTGTATATTTAAAACATGTTGAAAGGATAATATTTTGGATATATTGTGCTAAATAAACCATGTTATTGAAGTTTTTTAAATAAAAGAAAATAAATTAAATAAAATTCACATGTAAAACCAGTTGGGAAAATGATGTACAAATATTTATGAAAATTGAAAATACAAATGCTTTTTAACCCATAAATCCTACACTTGGAAAATTATCATATAAAAATACCACTAAACAATAATATACATATATATGATGTTTATTAATGTGTTCTTTATAGTTGTAAAGTTTGTAAACAATCTATTAATTGAGAATTGAATCAACTCTATAGTATCCATACTGTAGACTATTATGAAAATATATTTAACTATAACTTTTTAGGACAGGGAGGAATTAGTCATATCCACAGCACAAGAAGAGATGTCAGCTTTTAACAAAAACAGGGACATGTCATCTTTTATAAAAGAAAAGCATATCGGTAAAGATGTCATAAGTTGGTAGCTTTGGGGGATGGAGGCAATGGACTTTCCATCTAAATGTGACTATTTTCTGAATGACAAGTGAAGCAATCATGAGTTTGCTGTGAGAGAGGGGAAAGGATGCAATAGTGGAGGTTTGAGGCAGGAGAAGGATTTTGGCAATAGAAAAGAAAACAGCAGGGTAGCATATTAAGCTTACTGGGCAATGCTATCTTCCCATCTGAGATCTTGAATTCTTGTATATAAATGAGACCAATCAGTAGGGATGTGTGGATATCTTCAGGCACAATACTAATGTTTGGGAAATTGAGAATTTATTATGCTATAAATTTATATGCACCTGTTTGTGTCTATTTAAACTTTATATTTCTCTTAAGCATTAAAATCATTGCATGACCACCAACTAAAATCATCTCAAGGACCTTCATGCATTCCAAATGGAAAAATATTGCCTTAAAAATTTTCCTACCATGTACAATTGTGCGGTAGTTTGAGCATTCTTTGGCATTGCCTTTCTTTGGGATTGGAATGAAAAGTGACCTTTTCCAGTCCTGTGGCCACTGCTGAGTTTTCCAAATTTGCTGGCATATTGAGTGGAGGAGCACTTTGACAGCATCATCTTTCAGGATTTGAGATCGCTCAACTGGAATTCCATCACCTCCACTAGCTTTGTTTGTAGTGATGCTTCCTGAGGCCCACTTGACTTCCATTCCAGGATGTCTGTCTCTAGGTGAGTGATCACACCATCGTGATTATCTGGGTCGTGAAGCTCTTTTCTGTACAGTTCTTTTGTATATTCTTGCCACCTCTTCTTAATATGTTGTGCTTCTGTTAGGTCCATACCATTTCTGTCCTTTATTGAGCCCATCTTTGCATGAAATGTTCCCTTGGTATCTCTAATTTTCTTGAAGAGATCTCTAGTCTTTCCCATTCTGTTGTTTTCCTCTATTTCTTTGCACTGATCGCTGAGCATGGCTTTCTTATCTCTCCTTGCTATTCTTGGGAACTCTGCATTAAGATGCTTATATCTTTCCTTTTCTCCTTTGCTTTTCGCTTCTCTTCTTCTCACAGCTATTTGTAAGGCTACACCAGACAGCCATTTTGCTTTTTTGCATTTCTTTCCATGGGGATGGTCTTGATCCCTGTCTCCTGTACAATGTCACGAACCTCCATCCATAGTTCATCAGGCACTCTGTCTATCAGATCTAGTCCCTTAAATCTATTTCTCACTTCCACTGTATAATCAGAAGGGATTTGATTTAGGTCATACCTGAATGGTCTAGTGGTTTTCCCTACTTTCTTCAATTTAAGTCTGAATTTGGCAATAAGGAGTTCATGATCTGAGCTACAGTCAGCTCCCAGACTTGTTTTTGTTGACTGTATAGAGTTCCATCTTGGCTGCAAAGAATATAATCAATCTGATTTCGGTGTTGACCACCTGATGATGTCTATGTGTAGAGTCTTCTCTTGTGTTGTTGGAGGAGGGTGCTTGCTATGACCAGTGCATTCTCTTGGCAAAACTCTATTAGCCTTTGCCCTGCTTCATTCCGTACTCCAAGGCCAAATTTGCCTGTTACTCCAGGTGTTTCTTGACTTCCTACTTTTGCATTCCAGTCCCCTATAAGGAAAAGGATATCTTTTTGGGGTGTTAGTTCTAAAAGATCTTGTAGGTCTTCATAGAACCATTCAACTTCAGCTTCTTCAGCATTACTGGTTGTGGCATAGGCTTGGATTACTGTGGTATTGAATAGTTGGCCTTGGAAATGAACAGAGATCATTCTGTCATTTTTGAGATTGCATCCAAGTATTGCATTTCAGACTCTTTTGTTGATGATGATGGCTACTCCATTTCTTCTAAGGGATTCCTGCTCACAGTAGTAGATATAATGGTCATCTGAGTTAAATTCACCCATTCCAGTCCATCTTAGTTCTCTGATTCCTAGAATGTCAATGTTCACTCTTGCCATCTCCTGTTTGATCTCTTCCAATGTGCCTTGATTCATGGACTTGATATTCCAGGTTCCTATGCAATATTGCTCTTTACAGCATCGGACCTTGCTTCTATCACCAGTCACATCCACAGCTGGGTATTGTTTTTGCTTTGGCTCCATCCCGTCATTCTTTCTGGAGTTACTTCTCCACTGATCTCCAGTAGAATATTGGGCATCTACCGACCCAGGGAGTTCCCCTTTCAGTATCCTATCATTTTGCCTTTTCATACTGTTCATGGGGTTCTCAAGGCAAGAATACTGAAGTGGTTTGCCATTCCCTTATTCAGTGGACTACATTCTGTCAGACCTCTTCACCATGGCCCTCCCATCTTGGGTGGCCCCATAAGGCATGGCTTAGTTTCATTGAGTTAGACAAGGCTGTGGTCCATGTAATCAGATTGGCTAGTTTTCTGTGATTATGGTTTCAGTGTGTCTGCCCTCTGATGTTCAAGCTGGTTTTAGAAAAGGCAGAGGAACCAGAGATCAAATTGCCAATATCCACTGGATCATCAAAAAAGCAATAGAGTTCCAGAAAAACATCTATTCTGCTTTATTGACTATGCCAAAGCCTTTGACTGTGTGAATCACAATAAACTGTGGAAAATTCTAAAAGATATGGGAATACCAGACCACCTGCCTCTTGAGAAACCTATATGCAGGTCAGGAAGCAACAGTTAGAACTGGACACAGACCAACAGACTAGTTCCAAATAGGAAAAGGAGTATGTCAAGGCTGTATATTGTCATCGTGCTTATTTAACTTATATGCAGAGTACATCATGAGAAAGGCTAGGCTGGAAGAAGCACAAGCTGGAATCAAGATTGCTGGGAGAAATATCAATAAGCTCAGATATGCAGATGACACCACCCTTATGGCAGAAAGTGAAGAGGAACTAAAAAGCCTCTTGATGAAAGTGAAAGAGGAGAGTGAAAAAGTTAACTTAAAGCTCAACATTCAGAAAACTAAGATCATGGCATCCTGTCCCATAACTTCATGGCAAATAGATGGGGAAACAGGGGAAACAGTGACATACTTTATCTTCTTGGGCTCCAAAATCACTGCAGATGGTGACTGCAGCCATGAAATTAAAAGACACTTACTCCTTGGAAGGAAAGTTATAACCAACCTAGATAGCATATTGAAGAGCAGAGATATTACTTTGCCAACAAAGGTCCATCTAGTCAAGGCTATGGTTTTCCCAGTGATCATGTATGGACATGAGAGTTGGACTGTGAAGAAAGCTGAGTGCCAAAGAATTGATGCTTTTGAACTGTGCTGTTGGGGCAAGGAGATCCAACCAGTCCATCCTAAAGGAGATCAGTCCTGGGTGTTCATTGGAAAGAGTGATGCTAAAGCTGAAACTCCAATACTTTGGCCATCTCATGTGAAGAGTTGACTCATTGGAAAAGACCCTGATGCTGGGAGGGATTGGGGCAGGAGGAGAAGGGGACAACAGAGGATGAGATAGCTGGATGGCATCACCAACTCAATGGACATGAGTTTGAGTGAACCCCGGGAGTTGGTGATGGACAGGGAGGCTTGACCTGCTGTGATTCATGGGGTTACAAAGAGTTGGACACGACTGAGCGATTGAACTGACTGACCATGTACAAATATCATCTGCTCTATGAAGCGTTGTCAGACATCCAGAAACATGGTAAAGAACTCCTTCTCCTTTGTCTCAACAGAATCTTGTACTTAATCTTATTCAGCTCCTTAAAAATATGGACTGTGTCTTTAAAAAATGCATCCCCATGACCTTACAGGATCTGAAATCTGGAACACAGTGGAGCCTTGCTGACTGACTGATGGGAGAGAGCCAAGTGCTCATCAAGGTTTTGAAAATTGAATTCTAAAAACTAAGCCTGGGTTGGGAAGATCCCCTGGAGAAGGGAAAAGCTATCCACTCCAGAATTCTGGCCTGGAGAATTCCATGGACTGTATAGTCCATGGGGTCACAAAGAGTCAGACATGACTGAGCAACTTTCACTCACTCACTCACTCACTCCCTCACTCACTCAAGCCTCCTTTATATCATCCACCAAACACCTATCTGCCGCCATCTGAGAGACAGCTGGGCCACATTTGTCCTTAGAAAAAGAAATGTTCCCTAGAATATCACTGTGGACATGAAATCCTTGCCTGAGGGGAATTAAAGAGATATGATTCTCACCAGGAATATAGCAGCCATGTAATATATTAATACCTAAACTTTAAATGTAGGAAGGCTTCATTCAATGTTGTTTTAAGTCCTTGCTTCTTCCCTTAATCTACACTTTGCTCCTGGGTGATCTTTCCTAACTTGATAGTTTTATTTATTTATTTTCTTTTTTCTTCTTCTTTCTTTCTTTTTTTTAAATTTTTTTATTTTACTTTACAAAACTGTATTGGTTTTGCCAAACATCAACATGAATTTAAATGTGATCTCTAACCCAGATATCTCCATATTCACAAGTCTCAAAGCTTACTTTACCCTGTTCTTTGAAAGAATAATAAGCCACTTCAAATATGATATGGCCAAAATAGAACTCTTGATTTCCTCTAAGCAAACCAGTTCCTATCCCAATTGTCACCATCTTTGTAAAATTCATCCCTATGTACCAAACCACTTAAGACAAAGCTTTAAAATTTACTCTGAATATTCCTCACATTTTCTTACTCCCTAAATATAACACATCACCAAATTTTAATTCTTCTTAAGAAATACTGAGAATGTATAAAATTTTCTCCTTCTCATACCATAATTAAAATCCAATCTAACATTATCGCTAACCTAGATTATTCCAATAGTCAATAGTCTCTAATCTTGCTTTTTCTCTGTTCTACCATCCACTCACCAGAGAGCAGCCAAAATAATGTCTTCAAAACATTATGTCCAAACTACCCAAAGCCATGTATAGACTCAACACAATCCCCACCAAAATACCAATGTCATTCTTCACAGAAATAGAATAAGCAAATCTAAAATTTACATGGAACCTCAAGAGTCTGAATAAATGAAACAATCCTAAGAGAAAAGAACAAAGCTAGAGGTATCACACTTTCTGATTTCAGACTCTATTACAAAGCTGTCATAATAGAAACAGTATGATTCTGGCATAAAAATAGACACATGAACCAGTGGAACAGAATACAGAACCCAGAATTAAAGCCCATATATACAGTCAACTAATATTTGACAATAGATCCGAGAATACCCAATAGAGAAAGAATAGTTTCTTCAACAGATGGTGTTGTAAAAACTGGATAAACGTATGCAGAACAATAAAATTGGGCCCTTGTATTACATCACTCACAAAAGTTAACTCTAAATGGATTAAATACTAATATAGGAACTGATACCATAAAACTCCTTGAAGAAAATGTAGGGGAAAAGTTCATTGACATTGGTTTTGGCAATAATTTTTTGTATGTGGCACCAAATCAAGCAACAAAACACAAAAGCAAAAATCAACAAGGGGGATACACCAAATTTAAAAGATTCTGTACAACAAAAGAAACAATTTAAAAAATTAAGAGACAACATACAAAATGTGAGAAAAAAGTTTGCAATGCATGTATCAGTTAAGGGGTTAATATCCAAAGTATATAAAGAACTCATATAATTTAACAACAACAAAGAAAATCTAATTTTTTTAATGGTCAAAAGAACTAAAAGGACATTTTTCCAAAGAGGACTTCAAATGTTCAGTAGACACCTGAAAAGATGCTCAACATCACTAATCATCAGGGAAATGGAAATCAAAATCACAAAACCCCCCTCACACTTGTTGAAATGGCTACTAAGAATAATAAAAGAGATAACAAGTATTGGTAAGAATGTGGAGGAAAGGGAATGTAAATTAGTTCAACCACTATGAAAAACAATATGGAGGTTTCTCAAAAATTAAATATAGATCTAACATATGATTAGCAATTCTAGTACTGAGCACATACCAAAAGGAAATGAAAACAAGATATTGAAGAAATAAATGCACTTCCATGTTTATTGCAGCATTATTCACAAGAGCAAAGGTATGGAAACAACCTAAGTGCCCATTGATGAATAAATGGATAAAGAGATATAGATAGGGAATTCCCTGGCAGTCCCATGGTTAGGACCCAGTGCTCTCACTGTTGGGGCCCTGGGTTCAAGCCCTGGCCAGGGAACTAAGATCCTGCAAGCTGTGCAATGTGGACAAAAAATGATGTAGACCATTAACAGGAACATGAAAAAAAAAAAGTTCAACATCACTATCAGGGAAATGCAAATCAAAACCACAGCGAGATATATCACCTCATGCCCATTAGAATGACTATTATAAAGATGCAAGAAATAACAAGCATTGGAGAGGATGTTTTAGTTTTGTTGATGGGAAGGTAAATTGGTGTAGCCACTTTGGAAAAAAGTGTGGAGACTTCTCACAAACAGTTAAAAATAGTACTACTATATGAATACAGCTAATCTACTTCTGGATATTTATCCAAAAAATATGAAAACACTAATTCAAAAGGATTAGAAGGCGTTCATCTCAGTATTATTCACAATACAAAGGAAATATAAATACCATAAGTGTCCATAAATGGATGAATGTTAAAGAAGATATGAGATACACACACACACACACACCCTGGAATACTACTACTCAGCCATTAATAAAAGACTGAAATCCTACCATTTGCCATAACATGGATGGACCTGGAAGGTATTATGCTAAATGAAGTCAGAGAGAGAAAAACAAATACCATGTAACTTCGCTCATATGTGGAATCTAACAAAAAGAAGAAAATCAATGAACAAACAAAATTAAACAAAAACAAACCAATAGATACAGAAAACGATGTAGTGTTTACCAGAAGAGAAGGGGGTTGGTGTTGGGTGAAATGGGTGAACAGGGTCAACTGTATGGTAATGGATGGTGATTAAACTGGTGGTGGTGATCACTTTGTAGTGTATCAGTTTAGTTCAGTTCAGTCGATCAGTCGTGTCTGACTCTTTGTGACCCCATGAATCGCAGCACACCAGGCCTCCTTGTCCATCACCAACTCCCGTAGTTCACTCAGACTCACATCCATCGAGTCCGTGATGCCATCCAGCCATCTCATCCTCTGTCGTCCCCTTCTTCTCCTGCCCTCAATCCCTCCCAGCATCAAAGTCTTTTCCAATGAGTCAACTCTTCACATGAGGTGGCCAAAGTACTGGAGTTTCAGCTTCAGCATCATTCCTTCCAAAGAAATCCCAGGGCTGATCTCTTTCAGAATGGACTGGTTGGATCTCCCTGCAGTCCAAGGGACTCTCAAGAGTCTTCTCCAACACCACAGTTCAAAAGCATCAGTTCTTCAGTGCTCAGCCTTCTTCACAGTCCAACTCTCACATCCATACATGACTACTGGAAAAACCATAGCCTTGACTAAACGGACCTTAGTCGGCAAAGTAATGTCTCTGCTTTTGAATATGCTATCTAGGTTGGTCATAACTTTTCTTCCAAGAAGTAAGCCTCTTTTAATTTCATGGCTGCAGTCACCATATGCAGTGATTTTGGAACCCCCAAAAATAAATCTGACATTGTTTCCACTGTTTCCCCATCTATTTCCCACGAAGTGATGGGACCAGATGCCATGATCTTCATTTTCTGAATGTTGAGCTTTAAGCCAACTTTTTCACTCTCCTCTTTTACTTTCATCAAGAGGCTTTTTAGTTCCTCTTCACTTTCTTCCATAAGGGTGGTGTCACCTGAATATCTGAGCTTATTGATATTTCTCCCGGCAATCTTGATTCCAGCTTGTGTTTCTCCCAGCCCAGCGTTTCTCACGATGTACTCTGCACCTCTGTTAAATAAGCTGGGTGACAATATACAGCCTTGGCGTACTCCTTTTCCTATTTGGAACCAGTCTGTTGTTCCATGTTCAGTTCTAACTGTTGCTTCCTGGCCTGCATACAGATTTCTCAAGAGGCAGGTCAGGTAGATACTGAAATACAATACTATATACCTGAAACTTATATAATAAATAAATAAATACATTCCAGATTATTTTTAGATTTAAAAATGAAAGTTAAACTATAAACAAATGGGACCTAATAAAATATAACAGCTTTTGCATAGCAAAGGGAACTATAAACAAAATGAAAAAACAGCCCTCAAAATGGGAGAAAATAATTGCAAATGAAGCAAGTGACAAAGGATTAATCTCCAAATTATATAAGCAACTCATACAGCTGAATATCAGAAAAGTAAACAACCCAATCAAAAACTGGACAGAAGGCCTAAAATGACATTTCTCCATATAATACATACAGATAGCCAATAAACACATTAAAAGATGCTCAGCATTGCTCATTATTGTGCTTAGATGTTCAGTCATGTCCTTTGTGACCTCATGGACTGTAGCCCTCCAGGCTCCTCTGTCCATGTGGTTCTCCAAGCAAGAATACTGGAGCGGGGTGCCATTTCCTCCTCCAAGGGACACTCCTGACCCAGGATTGAACCTGTGTCTCTTATGTCTCCTGCATTGGCAGGTGCATTCTTTATCACTAGTGCTACCTCATTATTATAGAAATGCAAATCAAAACTATGACCCAGAGGGATGTTGTGGGGAGGGAGGTGGGAGGGGGGGTCATGTTTGGGATCGCATGTACACCCATGGTGGATTCATGTCAATGTATGACAAAACCAATACAGTATTGTAAAGTAAAATAAAGTAAAAATAAAAATTTAATTAAAAAAAAACTCCAATGAGGTATCACCTCACACCAGTCAGAATGGCCATAATCAAAAAATCTACAAACAATAAATGCTGAAGAGGATATGGAGAAAAGGGAACTCTCCTGCACTTTTGGTGATAATGTAAACTGATACAGCCATTATGGAAAACAGTATGAAGATTCCTTTAAAAACTAGGAATAACTCTATCATATACCCCAGTGATCCCACTACTGGGTATATACCCTGAGAAAACCACAATTCTAAAAGACACATGTATCTCAAGTTTATTGCAGAAATATTTACAATAGCCAGGACATGGAAGCAACCTAGGTGTCTGTTGACAGATGAATGGATAGAGAAGATGTGGTACATATATACAATAGAATATTACTCGGCCATAAAAAGTAACAAATTTGAATCAGTTGTAGCAAGGTGGATGGAGTTAGAGCCTCTTATACAGAGTGAAATAAGTCAGAAAGAGGAAAATAAGTATCATACATTAATGGATATATATGGAATCCAGAAAAATGGTACTGATGAACCTAGTAGAGAATGGACTTGTGGCCACAGCAGGGAAAGGTGAGTGTGAGGCAAATTGAGAAACTGGCTTTGACATATATACACTGTCATATGTAAAACAGATAGTGAGAAGTTGCTGTATAACACAAGGAACCCAGCCTGGTGCTCTGTGATGACCTAGAGGGGTGGGATGGGGGAAGGGAGGGAGACTCAAGAGGGAGGGATATACATATAATTATGACTGATTTGTGTTGTAAGGCAGAAGCCAACACAATATTGTAAAGCAAATTTCCACCAATTAAAAAAATTAATCTTTTAAGCATACAAAAATCTCACTGTGAACTTGGAGTAGGTAAAAATTTCTTAAATAGCACTAACCAGAAAGGGTATTAATTGATAAATTGAACTGTATAATAACTATTAACTCCTGATCACTGAATAAGAACATTAAGATAGTGAAAAGGAAAACTGTATATTAGAGAAGATATTTGCAATATGCATACTTGACAATAAACTTGTATATATAAAATATAAACTCTCTATAAATCAGCAAGAAAAGACTGAGAACCCAGTAGAATGGGCAAAACACTTGAACAGGTCATTACAAAAAAGATATCCGAATGGCTAATAAATATGTGAAATGGAGCTCAATTTCCTTTGTCATCAGTGAAAAGTATATCAAAGTCACAATGCCATTATCACTGCACCACCCACCAAAATATTAATAGTTATAATGGAAAAGAAAGAATGTACCAAATGTCAGTGAAGATGTGGAGAAACCAGAATACTTGTTCCTTGCTCGTGGCAGTATGAATTGGTATAGCCACTTCAGGAAACTGTGTCAGAAGCTGAACATATGTATAACCTATGATCCAGGAATGGCATTCTTAGATGCCCAATGTAAATGCATGCAAAAGTTCATTAAAAAAACATGTACTAGAATATTCATAACAGCACTAATTATTCTAAAAACTGGAAATAACTCAAATGCTCATCAACAGTAGAATGGATTTTAAAGTTCTGATATGTTCACAAAATAAAATAATATACAGCAATAAAATGAATGATTGACAGCTACAAGCAATAATATGAGTGAATTTCACAAATATATTGAATGAAAGAAGCTAGATACACATAAATAATACCACAAGATTCAAATTATATAGAGTTAAAAAATAGGAACGATGAATCTATGATGTTAATATTTAGGTGTTTACCTTTGGGGCAGAGGGTGTTGTAATGAGTGAAGCAAGGTGCAAGGGTGGGCTTCTGATTGGTTACAATATTCTGTTTGTTAACTGGTTGTTGCTTACACAAATACATTCAATTTGTGCAAATTAATTGATCTGTTTACTTGTATTTTATGGACTTTTCTATAGAAATGTTATATTTCAATAAAAAGTAGGGGGAAAAGAGAAGACTAGGAATGACACAGGCCAAAATGCTAGCAATAAATATCTCTGGTTGGTGGAAACATGAACAATTTTTGAAAAAAAATTTATATGTTTTTATATCTTCCAACTTCATAACAATAATCAGATCTTGTTATTTAACTCAATAAAAATACAATTTTTCAAAAAATAAATTGATCATTACAATTTTAGATATAAAAGAATGCATATTATTAAAAAATTAGGGTATAACACAATGTTGTATCCAGAGAGTAATATCCAGGAATGAGATTTTTTTCCTTTTAACTTTTTAAATTTATTTATTTTTTGGCGGTGCTGTGCAGCATATGAGATCTTAGTTCCCTGACCAGGGATTGAACCTGGGCCCCCCCAACACTGGAAGCACAGTCTTAACCACTAAACCACCAGGGAGGTCTCTCCTTTTAATTTTTAACTGAAGTATAGTTAACATACAATATTATATTACTTTCAAGTGTACAACATAGTGATTCAACATTTATATACATAGCAAATAGAGCATCACAGTGATTCTAGTTACCATCTGTCACCAGGCAAATTTATTACAATATTATTGACTAAATTCACTATGCTGTACATTACATACCTGTAAGTTATTTATTTTATAGCTGAAGTTTGTAGTTCTTAATCTCTTTCACCTATTTCACTCATTCTCCTGTCTTCCTTCCCCTCTGGCAAACATCAATTTGTCATGAATGAGATTTTACATATGTGAATTTTCTATATATTATTTCATTAAGGACTAACACTTTTTAAATGTAATGTATTTTCTGGGTTAATAATTCTGTAATATATATATATTTCATAAACAGAAGTTAACTTCTCTTGATAAAGATAGGTCTTTAATAATTATAATATGCAATTAAAATTTTGAGGACAATTAGTACATTGAGGATTTCTTATCCTTGCACTGAGTACCCAGACAGAATAGTATTTATGTTCTAAATTCAATTTTGAATAATGTTTCCATATCTCTTTCCCTTTGAGTGTCTACCAACTATCACTTCTTGCTGCTGTCTTCTGACTAACTGCTAGCATCTCCTGTTTTCTTAACTTTCTGCCTTTAATGTCCATTAACCTGGAAAAACAAATGACAACTGTTGCCTGAAAAGCAGTTTTTTAAAAAAGCTAAATATGAGTGAAGAGAAAAAAATCCCAAATGATACACCATAGCACACCCACTAGAATGCCCACAGACAAGAATATAGAGCAATAAGAATTCTCATACAGTACCAGTGGAAGTGTAAACTGGTGTAACAATTTCAAAAACTCTCTGGAAATATCTATGTGAACTGAAATCACACACATTTATCACACAGTAGTTCCTTTCATAGATTTATTTCCAATTAAAATGAATCTGTGAACCAAAAGACAGGTATAAAAAGGTTCATAGCAGCATTTTTGGTAAGAACCACAAACTGAAAAAAAGATAATGTCCACCAGCAATCAACAGGATAGGTTGTGGTACAATCATTCAATGTTAAAATATATAATAATACAAATGACCAAATATTGTTACATACAACAAGGATAATAAGATATAGTGGGGTTTTATTGTTAAAAAAAAAAGAGAGAGAGAGAGAGAGAGAGCTAAAAATGAGTACATGTTGTATAATTCCATTGATATACAAACTCAGAAACCAGCAAAACTAATCTGTGATGACAGAAGTCAGAATAGGGGTTTTCTCTTGGGCAAGTATGAGGGAAGAGATGGGAGGGGTGCCATAGGAGGTTCTGAAATGCTGATAATGTTTTGTTTCTTGGTTTGAATAATGGTCAAAAGGTGTATTAAATCTGTCATAATTTATCAAGCTCTGCATTCATGATTTGTATACTTTTCTCTGTATATGTTATATCTCAGTAAAGCACATAATTATAAAGTTAAAATATGTTATTAAAATTATGTGGAAGACAAATGATTATATGGAAAGATATTCACACATTTTTAAAATGCAATAAAGGTCAGAAAATATCAAAAGAATTTCAGAATGGAGAGTATAATCCCATCTTTTTACATTCACACTTAGGATGGAAAACATGACATAAGTCACAGTCACAGGCACAGCTCCTTCATTTTTCATTTAGCAACAACTAGAACTGTTTGGAGACAGGTAAAGTAGAAATGGCTGAGACCAGGAGTGTAGTTTTGTGTGGCTAAGGAACAGATTTCATGGAAGGATGTGCTAGAGGGTATAAAGATGAAAATGGAGAGACAGATAGGAACCAATTGGTGAAGAATTTGAATTCTGTAGAATGGGATCAGCATGTCATTTCACAGGTAAGATATTGTCGCTCAATGCTATTTTTATCTACTAGATACAGGGGTAGTAGAAAATTCAACTCACCAAAAAAAAAAAAAAATGTGAGCTGGATTTCAAGGGGAAATTATATATTTTTTTTAATGACTGCAGAATTTAAAATCCTCTCTGAACTTACCCCTGGGCAGTACCTGTCTAGACAAGGAGCTTGAGGTCCTTCTGGGGAAGGGGAAAGACCAGGATGAGGGATCTTATCCAATATGATCTCAATTACACCTTTGCAACAGTTCAAAAGATGCTGCAGCTTTCCACAAGATTCTCCGAATATACGATTAGCATGGAAACTGAACATTTCTGCCTGGTAGAACATGCACATTCACTTCTGTAAAAATTTATGTCTTTAGTCCAGCTTGCTCCTGAGCTACCTGCTTTGCTACTTTAAGAAAGCATCTGGAATGTAGAAAATGTCAGGTTTAAGTGTCTGGCCCCTCAAGTGCCCTCTGAAGGAATTTCAGGGCACAAGATAACTGAATTCAACATTACTATCAAGAATTTTAGGAAGGATTTGAACTGTGGCTGCAGAAAAATGCAATTTTTTCTCCTTCTCAATATTCCACTGCATACTCTAATGGTTAAAAGCTAGGATTTAGCTCAATTATTTTGGTAGCAGTCCCAGAATATAAAACAGCTGACCCTTCGTCCTAGTCAAAGTATTTGAATTATGCCTCCCTAAACACATGACCAAATACCTGAATAATCAGGTCCTGTTCTGGTGTTGCTGTTCTTACCTCATGGAGCCCCAACTGCTAAATGAAGAAACAGAAAGTCCAATCATTTCTGTCTTATCATCTTCATCCTCATCTCCCTCCCTTCCTAGTGCACTTTGGCTCTAGCCACCCTGAATGACCAGTGTTATGCAAACTTATTTTGTACTTTTATACCTCTGAGCTTTTTCTGATACTGATCCCTCAGCCTAGAAAGCCCTTATAAATCCTTCCTATCCTATTCATCACTTGGAGCTCAGTTCGTTTTTGAGGCGTGTGTCGCCAATCCAAGACACCTCAGACTAAGCTGTAATTCATTGCTTGTTCCTTCTTCTGTGTTTGTACCATATGTTAACTATCATTGCACAGAGCATATATTTTCAAGTACTTTAATTACTAGTGCTTTAAATAAACAGGGCTAATCATCTGTGATGGAGAAGTCATGTGCAACCCACTCCAGTACGCTTGCCTGGAAAACCCCATGGACGGAGGAGCCTAGTAGTCTGCAGTCCATGGAGTCGCTAAGAGTCAGACACGACTGACGCAACTTAGCAGCAGCAATCATCTGTGATGGGCAGATGGTATGAGAGAAAGTACTTTTATTGAGACTCTGACAGACAAGTTCAAATCCTGATCTCTTCCACTTGTTTTTGCCTGACTTTGGACAGGTAAATTCACCTCTCTGACCCAGTTTCCTTGTCTGTAAAATGAGAACCATTAAGAGTAGCTACCTCATAGTTAAGATTAAGTGATTCAATGAGATAAGTGAAAACACCAGAAATAGTGTTTGGCACATAGCAAGTACTCCACTATTATTACCATAGTTTGATCCTACTCCAGAATGTAAGCTCTACACAGAAAGGGATAATCATTACGTTTGTACTCTGGTGTACCCCTAGTACGCAGTACTGTGCCTAGCACATGACACATACTCAAGAAATATATGCTGAATGAGTGGATGAATTAATGAATCTGTGAAATAATTCTCGTCTTCAGTATCCTCCCCTCCAAATCCTCTATTGCCTATTAGCTTTACACCTCACAGAAAAACTTTGTGGTGTTTCACTGAACATCCCCCAGCCCTTACCCTTTTGCTTTACCTCTGTTTATTACTCCCTTTCATGAATTCTCTCTAACAAGTTTGACTGCAGCAGGAACCACTCCAACAGCAGCTTGGGCCAGGCAGAAGTAGGGGGCGGGCGTAGGGGACTTAGAGCGGGGCGTGGCCACCACGTCGCAGAACTCAACTGCGCCTGCGTAGGCTGCGGCAAACCCTAGCTCTGTGAAGTTTGCGGTCATTGCCGGTTGGTGTTTGTGTAGGAAGATAGCTCCTCTCACCAGCTGTCACTTCTGACCCGCCCAGCTCCTGGGCCTCTGGCTTTGGCTTTGTGCTGAGGCGCCAACACACCTACCATCCTCTCTCTGACGGATCGCAGACCTCCCCGTTCCTGTCTCCTGGAACCATGTCTCTGGTAAGCAAGAATGCGTGTCACCGCAGCGCAGAGACCACTGCAGATTACAGCGACTTCCATGGTGAGATGCAGGCTACTGATGCCTCTGGGCTCCCCGTCTCCATGATAGTTCCTGATGCCCCCCAGGGCCCTCAGGCGCCGGTCGACCCTCAGGTTGCCAGCGCTTCCCAGGCTGCGCAGGACCCAAAAGACCTCGATGTGCTGATTGATGAGCAGTCCCGACGTTTGGGGGCGCTCAGGGTGCACGATCCTCTAGAAGACAGGTCGATTGCTTTGGTGAATTTCATGCGCATGAAAAGCCAAATCGAGGGGTCTATTCAGCAGACAGAGATGCTGGAGTTCCTCAGAGAATACTCAGATCAGTTCCCTGAGATCCTCAGACGAGCCTCAGCCCATCTGGATCGGGTCTTTGGGTTGAATCTGAGGGTTCTTGATCCCCAAGCTGACACCTACAACCTAATCAGCAAACGGGGTCTCCAGACCAATGATTGGATAGCAGAATCCCTGGACATGCCAAAGGCAGGTCTCTTGGCCTTGGTCCTAGGTCACATTCTCCTAAATGGTAACCGAGCAAGAGAGACCTCCATTTGGGATCTGTTGCTAAAGGTTGATGTATTAGGTGAGCCCCAGAGGATCAACATCCCCTTTGGGAACACAAGGAACCTCCTAACTACTGACTTTGTGCGTATGCGATTCTTGGAGTACTGGCCAGTTTATGGCACTAATCCCCTCGAATTTGAGTTCTTGTGGGGTTCTAGAGCCCACAAAGAAATCACAAAGATGGAAGCCCTGAAGTTTGTGGCAGAGGCCCATGATGAAGAACCCTGGAGCTGGCCAGAAGAATATAATAAGGCCCTAGAAGCTGACAAGGCCAAAGAAAGAAGCCAGGCTGCTGGCTTAGAGTTCTGGTCAGAAGACACTATGAATGATAAGGCAAATGATCTGGTCCAGTTGGCCATTAATGTCACAGAGGAGTTGCTACCTATACATCAGGATGAGCTATTGGCTCACACTGGCAAAGAATTTGAGGATGTGTTTCCAAATATCCTCAGTCGAGCTACTCTAATACTTGATCTGTTCTATGGGTTCTCTCTGATTGAGGTTGATACCAGTGAGCACATTTACCTCCTTGTCCAGCAACCAGAATCAGAAGAAGAGCAAATGATGCTAGAGAGCCTGGGGAGACCCACTCAAGAATATGTGATGCCAATCCTGGGTTTGATCTTCCTGATGGGCAACCGTGTCAAAGAGGCCAATGTCTGGAATTTGCTTCGGAGATTTGGTGTGGATGTAGGGAGAAAGCATGCCATCACCTGCAAACTTATGAGACAGCGCTACTTGGAATGCAGGCCACTCTCCTATTCTAATCCAGTTGAATATGAGCTTCTATGGGGTCCTCGAGCTCACCTTGAAACCACCAAAATGAAAGCCCTGGAGTATATGGCCAGGCTCTACAGAAAGCAACCACAGGATTGGCCAGAGCAATATAGGGAGGCTGTTGAAGATGAGGAGGCCAGAGCCAGATCTGAGGCAACTGCCATGTTCTTCTTTGGCCCCATGTGAAGTCTGAGGAAAGTGTGTCATTTCAGTTAGGTGGCATCAATTAAAGGGGCCTGGGGAGATGGGTACTGGGGCCCCAAATCAGAAATTGGACAGGGTTGGGGTGAAAAGTACACATTGTGCTTGCTATTTGTGTTCCATTTCTAATAGTATTTTCTTCCTTTTAATATACCCTGAATTAGATTCATGATCAGTGTTTAAAAATAGAATTGCTCATTTGTCATTCCTGTCTTGTTTCATTATAAAAGTTCATATGGCTGCATAAAATGTATTGGTAATATTTACATCTTTCTATGATGTGGAAGAAAATATATAGCTTTTCTTTAACCATTTGAAATAATCAATGAAATGGTCTCATACGGGAGTTAAGTAACAACAGTGATAATATACACACAAGAAAAACAAACACAAAATCATTGGTCTGTTGATGTTGTCTACTGTTTTATTTTTTTTAATTACTGGCATTTACCTGTATTTGCTTTGTGGTTCCAGAATGTAGTGAAAAATAAAAGTTCAATGAATTAGTCTCCATGCTTAATTACTATTTTATTCAACAAACATTTATTAAGTATCTGCCATGCTGTAAGCACAGTGCTTTATGCTGGGACTATAAGAGTGAGGAAGAGCCAGTTGAGCCCCAGGGCTTAAGGGGGAGGGTCTGTGAAAGTAAACCAACAATTATATTATTGCTGTGGCAAGTGGTATAATAGGGGTAAGCTCAGAGATCTATGAGAGTTTGCAGGAGTAAGTCCCAACTAAACTGCAAGTTGTGGGAGGGGACAGTGAAGGGACAGGGGTGTCACACAAATGGAGGAGTGGTCAGAGGTGGTGGCAGGGGAGGATGAGGTGGTATGCAGGGCTAGGGACAAGTTAACCTTTAGTGACTTCTATTGTAAGACCCAAGGTTGGGAAGAGGGAGGGAAGGAGGGCTAGTCCATGAAGTCAGGGGCAGTATGTAAAATTGCTTCGTGGGATTTACATGAAGCTCAGGTAAGTTTAAGTTAAGAGCAGAGTGAGAGAGATAAGCCTGTGGCAGAGATAACAAAGGTTCATATTCTCAGAAAGTGGGTCTTAGAAATCAACAATGGCTCTCCTGAAGGCAGCTAGTCTTGCATCTCCGTCAGACCTAACAGTTCACGTGGAGGAACTCTGAATGGCAACCTCGGCTGCGCTGTTTATTTCTGCACTCAAGCCGTTAAGGTGAGTGTTAGTATTTTGGTTCTCTTCGTCCAGATCCGGGATCTCGCAGCTTCTAACCCTGCTCGCAGCTCTCCCCTAGAGAGCTGGCAGCAGCAGCTAACAATTCCTGTAAGGGAGCCCTGGCTTAGTAGTATATTATACCTAAAGTCACCTCTAACGCAAGATTGCAGGGGAAGAAGGGGGCTGCCTATCAGTGGTGTAGGTTTTATGCTTTGTCTCCTCCTGGCATCCATAAGCTTTCTGCCCTTTAATCCATTTAATCACTAGAGGCTACCCTCAACTGCCACCTCCTATCAGATGGAAGAGAGGACTTTCCCCACATTTTCGTCAGTCTCAAGAAGAAAACAACACAATCGTCTAATGGGGGAGAAGGGACAGGAAGAGGGGAGATACACTCTTTCAGCCCCAAGTCCAGCAGCAGTGCAGAAGGCAAACTGGAGCTGCCTGCTTGGGAAAGTCACTGCGCAGGCGCACTCCACGGTTGCCAGGGCGATAACGCCCCAACTAGTCTCAGAGATCTCCCCTATCGTTGCATTCCCAGGAAAACTAAAGGCTAAGGGCGGAATTTCCAGTGACAAGAAAATGTGTAACTGGAGAACTAAAGGGGTTCTTTAAAATAGGATGGAGGTGGAGTTGTGAGGCAGGAGAATATTCAACTAAAACTCTGGGACCTTGAAATAGCGTACGACTTCCAAGCTAAACTGAGAGCCTCTCATTATTCAGCCTCCTCGGACCCTTAGTCTGTACATGCTTGTGGGGTGGGGGAAGGGGGCAAGCTGATAAGTCCCAAGTTTTTCTTGCTCTGATTTTTTGGGGGAATTGTTAAACTTGTGGATCCTCAAGTACATCCGTTCTTCTGGGGGCAACAGTAGAGAGAAACCTGTCAAGGGGAAGGTGTAGAATGTGGACCAACCATAATGTAAAGCTGCCAACATTTTTAATACTAAATTTATGCCAGACATTGTGCTGGGTTCTTCATCTTCTTTAGCTCCAATCTCACCACCAGTTCTCCAATAAGCATTTTAATAGTCCCATTTGATACTATGGGAAACTGAGGCTTAGGTAAGGTGCCCAAGGTCACACAGCCAGTCAATGAGAGCTGGGATTAGAGGCTGCCTTTGGCTACAATGCATAGGCTATATGCCAGGCTGGGAGGGGCTTAAGACAACAGCTTTCCAAAAGAAGATGAAAGTGAGGCTGAAATTTCTCCAGGCTCTTCTTTGTTGCATCACTCAGGCTCCATGAGAGCTGTAGGTGTAGAATTTGCGTTTCTGTGCAGTCTCCCTACTCTGTCCTATGAGTCTTCCCCACTTCATTCTCTTTGGCAAGCTTCCAGCCTTATCTGCTGGCTTTTACCTAGGGAGCATCAAACATCACCATTTCTCCAGAAGTGTTGGCAATGTTTTATTTTGTTTTGTTTTGTTTGTAACCCTGAAACAACAATGATCTGATAGAGCTCCTGCCTTGCCCAGGGGAGCTAGGGATGAAAAAACCGAAGTGAAAAATAGCTTCTGTGTCACAGATGCCACATGCAGTCTCCCAGAAGTAACAAAGGTGAGGCTTGTACAGAACACATGCCAATGATAAGGGAAAAGGTATAGTATCTTAGTAACTACAGCCATTCCTTTGAAGGTCATGAAAGGCCTGGATATTCTCCTTTATTCAAGTACCAAATTAGAATTAGCACCCCTTAGGGGAAACACTTAGGGGTAGAAATGAGTGTCAGGCAAACAATATTTACAAATGATGTTTGAATTACTCTGAAGTATTAAATACAGTCACCAAGCCTTAAGAACACTGGACCAGATGCCCTTCTTCTGTGTAAATTAATTTGTAAAATGGTACAGTCTGAGTTCATTTGTAGACTCTTTGGGTTATTGATACCCACCAGGTATTGAAGTTTTGGCCAAGGTGGGGCTTGCAGAATGGGTGTTGGTTAGATATGGACTCAGTATCCTATATGTACAATGCAATCCAGAGTCCCCTTTGATCCGTGATTGGGATTTGTGCTGGGGAAAAAGCATTGAGAATATATGCATGTTCAAGATCTCCCTGGTGGCTGGTAAAAAATCCAGTTGGGATGCAAGAGACTGCCAGCAATGCGGGAAACACAGGTTCGATCCCTGGGTTGGGAAGATCCCCTGGGGCAGGAAATGGCAACCCACTCCAGTATTCTTGCCTGGGAAATCCCATGGACAGAGGAGCCTAGCAGGGTCCATAGGGTCTCAAGGAGTCAAACAGGACTGAGTGATTGAGCACACAGGAGCGCACCCTTTTGGAGAGAATGGGCAGTTATGGAAGCCTTTTCCTGCCCTTGTCTTCATCAGTTTCAGTAAACTTCTCACAAATAAGCATTACAATCCAAGGGAAAGTTGAGCTGGACTGACAGCTGTGGACTTCAAGGCAATTCTCCCAGCCCTAGGATTACTAAACCCTCCCTAAACCCTCCAATACCAACAATCTAGACCAACCTGCGAGTACCCTTCACATTTAGGCAAGGACCCCACAATCTCCTCCTCCCTTCCTAGAGGGTATCCCCATGCAGGGAGATTTCTTACTCAACAGTTTCTCCTCCCCTTCCATGAGTACTCAAAAATGTCTTAAGGAATTTTCTACAGGCAGGGTTTGAGGCTAGTTGCAAATAAAGTTGGAAAAGAATTATCAGAGTAGGTTCTGCTCCCTGAGATACTTTGTTCTAGTTTCCATATGAACATTCTAAGCATAAAGAGGGTATAGTATATCAGAATAAGTATAAACTCTGGATTTGGACAATGCTGGCTCTGTCACTTCCTAGCCATATGACCTATGCAAGTTACTCAAAATCTCTTTCTAAACCACTCAAAGCTATTTTCAAGAAATTGACAGACAAGCCCAAGTTCACACATTTATTATTTGATAACATCAGAACTATAACCCAGGCCAATTGTATCTTAGTCTAGCAGTATTTACATCCTACAACAGTGATTTTAAGACTGCTAATTATCAACACCTTGGTTCAGTTCAGTTCAGTTCAGTCACTCAGTCGTGTCCGACTCTTTGCGACCCCATGAATCACAGCACGCCAGGCCTCCCTGTCCATCACCAACTCCCGGAGTTCACTCAGACTCACATCCATCGAGTCCGTGATGCCATCCAGCCATCTCATCCTCGGTCGTCCCTTTCTCCTCCTGCCCCCAATCCCTCCCAGCATCAGAGTCTTTTCCAATGAGTCAACTCTTCGCATGAGGTGGCCAAAGTACTGGAGCTTCAGCTTTAGCATCATTCCTTCCAAAGTCCCAAGGCTGATCTCTTTCAGAATGGACTAGTTGCATCTCCTTGCAGTCCAAGGGACTCTCAAGAGTCTTCTCCAACACCACACTTCAAAAGCATCAATTCTTTGGCACTCAGCTTTCTTCACCATCCAACTCTCACATCCATACATGACCACTGGAAAAACCATAGCCTTGACTAGACGGACCTTTGTTGGCAAAGTCATGTCTCTGTTTTTCAATATGCTGTCTAGGTTGGTCATAACTTTTCTTTCAAGGAGTAAGTGCCTTTTAATTTCATGGCTGCAGTCACCATCTGCAGTGATTTTGGAGCCCAAAAAATGGGATTTTGGAAAGATGAGGGAAAAAAACAATATAATCCAATGTCATGACCAGAGCACAATTTTTATTTTAATACATAAAAGTTGGAGTCACTGCAAGTATTTTGGTTATACTTGTTAATATAATTAGAGTCCCTCCATTCATTTAAGTGGTATAAAATATTTGGAAATGACGGAGTATAGACTATTATTAAAGAATACAAAATTATGGTTAATATATATTGTTAAATACAAAATGCAAGCTGTGAAACAGTAGTCAATATTATCTTGTAAAAATGTATATTTAAATAATGAAAATATATTTCTTTTCCAATTGATGAATAGTGGTGCAGCAGACAAAATAATAGCTGCTCAAAGATGTCCACATCCTGATCCCTGAAACCTGTGAATATGTTACTTTACATGACAAAAGGGACTTTTCAGATTGATTGAATTAAGGATATTGTGTTAGGGGAATTATCTTGGATTATTCAGATGGACCCAAGGTTAGGACAAGAGTCTTTATAAGAGGGTGGCAGGAGAATTAGTTAGTAGTAGGAGATGTGACAAATGAAGCAAGAGGTTGAAGTAATGTGAGAAAGGGATCCTGAACCAAGAAACACTGACAGCCTCTGGAAACAGAAAAACCAAGGAAATGGAGCCTCCCTTCAAAGCTTCAAGAAAGAACTGGTCCTACTGACATTTTGACTTTAGTCCGATGAGACTGATTATGAACTTTTGAACTTCAAAATTGTAAAATAATAAATTTTTGTTGTTTTAAGCCTCGAAATTTGTGATAATTTGTTACAGCAACAATAAGAAACTAATACAAATGCTTACTAGAGGGCAGAGAATTTTAAAGTGTCTACTTTTGCTTGAAAAGAAATTAACATCCAGATAAACAAGACAAATAAAATACAGTGCTTAAATCAGCTGAATCTGTCCATAACAATGAGACTCTGGTGTCAGCTTATGATTGTAAAAAAAATTAAAATGTTGCAATACCCATGTAGGAGAATACAGAAGGAAAAGTGGAAGTACTTACATGTCTCACAGAAGTGATGAGATAAAGTGATAGTGATATAGTGATATAAAGTGATAGTAAGTTGTATAGGACTACATCAATTACTTCATAAAAATTTTAAGGAAATGCTTGTGTCTTGAACACTGTAGTTTCATTTCTAAGAATGGATTTTGAGAAAACATTCTTGGATGTGATCTTACATTTAGTTTGAAAGTATCATCCCAGGCTTAATTTAAATGAGGAAAAACGCCAACTACAACCAACTAAAAACACCAACTAAACTTTTAATAATATTTGATTGATCAGGAAAATAAAGATTATCCTATGCAATAGAAGGACATACAGATATCAGAAGTTATGATGTTCAGGTTCTTCTCTGATGGTCCAGTTACTAAGACTTCACGCTAAATTTCAGGTCAGGGAACTAAGATACTGCATGTCATATGGCACAGCCAAAAAAAAGTTGATGTTCAATAATGGTTAATAGCAAGAAAGTCTGTTTAGGAAACAATACCAACAGTGTGACTCAATTTCTATGGAATAAAAGAGAACTATTTCTCTAGCCACATTATAATCTTATTTATCTCTGGTTAGTGGCTTTATAGGTGCTTTCTGTTTTTTAAAAATATATTCTAATATTCATTTTCTTAATATTCCACAGAGGAATTACATTTGTTCTAACGAATTGAAGAAAACATCAGAGGCACACTGTGATAACCTCTTTCTTTTGAAAAGTGAAGAATTCAAATGTTCTGAATGAGGGTTGGGTTGAGGAGACAATCTATGATGCTGCGGATGGGAGCATACACATGAACAGCCCCTTTGTGAAGCGTCTTTTGGCAACAAATAACACTTTTGAAGATTTTCCCAGGAAATAATCCAGCAGAGAAGCATAGATCTAGCTATATAGATAACATAGAAATATTGATGGTTCATGATAAAATTTGAAATGATTTTAAAACCAAAAATTAGTTACAGAAAATAGGATTTGTTAATTAATTTGAATGAAATTCTGTCACTGAATAGGAAATATCAGAAAAATATTTAAATGCACATAAATTCTGAAGATTTATCATTTTGTAATAAAAAGTAAATATTTGGCATGATTATATTTCTGTAGAAATAAACCTATGTACACAAAATTTATACAATGGAAATGAATGTTCTCAAATTAAACTTTGATCATATCTCTGTGTTGCATGTAATTCTGGTGACTTTCTAACCTTCTTATCCTGATTTTTATTTGTCTACAACAAAGTACTGTCTCTTGTGTAATAATATTTTTAAAGCCTATATAAAACAATAAGGATCAAGTAATTTTAATTAATGAAATGAGCACAGACCCAATGTAATTAATGACACCCAATGGAAGCATTCACTTGAACACTGTATCACATTACCCATGAAACCCTATATTGGAACAACATCAATGAAAGCCATTTGGTAGCATTTCATTCAAAGCTCTGAAAGACACAGCCACTTTCAAAGTGCCATTTAACCTTGAGAAATGTTTGCTCATAAGTAATTCTGAATATCAGCACAAATGTAAATACAAAGATGTTCTACTCACTACCACCTATTCAAATTGGGAAACCTTGAGAACTCAACAGTGATGGAGAGGATTGAGAGTATGAATCAGTTACGGGAATTTAATGTATTATAAGCACTGCAAATTATGTCATGGAAGAATTTTTAAAGACACGGAAAATTGAAAACTAAGTTTTAAAATATTTTAAAATAATTACTGAAACACAGGAAGATGCAAAGTTGGTACAAAGATATTCTGTATACTTTTCACCCAATATTTCCCAGTGATTATTACTTAAATATATATAATATAATATCAAAACCAGGAAACTGCCTTGGATATAAATGTTTAGTTCTATATCATTTTATCACATGTAACCACCACCACACAACATATAAAACTATTCCATCCCAACAAACATTTCCTTCTTGCTACCTCTTTATAGTCAACACCCAGACTGATTTTTCACCAGAAACCCTGCAGGCCAGAAGGGAATGACAGGATTTAAAGTGATGAAAGGGAAAAATCTAAAACCAAGATTACTTTAACCAGCAAGGATCTCATTCAGATTTGAAGGAGAAATCAAAAGCTTTACAGACAAGCAAAAGTTAAGATGATTCAGCACGACCAAACTACCTCTACAACAAATGCCAAAGGAATGTCTCTAGACAGGAAACATAAAAAGAAAAGGCCTACAAAAACAAACCCCAAACAATAAAGTACATGCTAACAGGACCCATAATGTCAATAATTACCTTAAATGTAAATGTATTAAATGCTCCAACGAAAAGACACAGATTGACTGAATGGATATAAAAATAATACCCCTATACATGCTGTCTTGAAGAGACCAACTTCATACCTAGGAACACAGACAGACAAAGTGAGGGGCTGGAAAAAGATATTCCATGCAAATGGAAGCAAAAAGAAAGCAGGAGTAGCAATACTCATATCAGATGAAATAGACTTTAAAATAAAGAGTTAAAGAAGACAAAGAAGGACACTACATAATGACCAAGGGATTAATCCAAGAGGAAGATATAGCAATTATAAATATATAAGCACCCAACGAAAGAACACCTCAATACATTAGGCAAATGCTAACAACTTTTAAAGGGGAAATAACAGCAACACAATAATAGTGGGGATTCTAATGGCACACTGACACCAAAAGACAGACTATCCAGACAGAAAATCAATAAGGAAACACTACCTATGAAAGGTACATGGTACCAGTTGGACCTAATTGATATCTAAAAACAATAGATTTCACTTTTTTTCTCAGGTTTACATGGAACATTCACCAGGATAGATCACATCTTGGGCCACAAATCAAGACTTGGTAAATTTTGGAAAAATGAAAACATTTCAAGCATTGTTTCTGACCACAAGGCTACAAGATTAGATATCAACTACAGGAAAAAAAGAGTACAAAATTCTTGAACACATGGAAGTTAAATGATACATTTCAGAATAACAAATATATTTCTAAATATCAAAAAGGAAATAAAATACGCCTAGAAACAAATAAAAATGAAAACAAAACAACTCAAAACCTTTGGGATGTAGTAAAACCAGTGCTGAGAAGTTTATAATAATACAAGTTTACATCAAGAAACAAGAGAGACATCAAATAAACAACTTAACCTTACACTTAAATCGACTAGATAAAGAAGAACAACAACTACTATCAAAAAAAAGGTAGTAGAAGGAAAGAAAGCATGAATTTGAGAGCAGAATTAAATGAAAAATAATGAAGATTACAATAGACAACATAGGTTGGATCATAGAAAAAGCAAGAGGATTCCAGAAAAACATATACTTCTTCTTCATTGACTACACTAAAGCTTTTGTGTGAATAACAACAAACTGTGGAAATTCTTAAAGAGATGGGAAAGGAACACCTTACCTGCCTCCAGAGAAACCTGTATGCAAGTCAAGAAGCAACAGTTAGAATCAGACGTGAAACAACAGACTGGTTCAAAATTGAGAAAGGAGTACATCAAGGCTATATATTGTCACCTTGCTTATTTAACTTATATGCAGATTACATCCTGCAAAATGCTGGACTGGATGAAGCACAAGCTGGAATCAAGACTGCCAGGAGAAATATAAATATCTTTATATCAAAATATCTCAGATATGCAGATGACACTACCCTTATGGAAGAAAGTGAAGAAGAACTAAAGAGCCTCTTGATGAAGGTGAAAGAGGAGAGTGAAAAAGCTGGCTTAAAAAACAGTATTCAAACAACTAAGGTTATGGCATCTGGTCCCACTACATCATGGCAAATAGATGGGGAAACAATGGAAGCAGTGACAGACTTTGTTTCCTTAGTCTCAAAAATCACTAATTATAGTGACTGCAGCCATGAAGTTAAAAGACACTTATTCCTTGGAAGAAAAGCAAGGTTTGTCTGTGACAAACCTAAACAGCATATTAAAAAGCAGAAACATTATTTTGCTGAAAAAGATTCGTATAGTCAAAGCTATGGCTTTTCTAGTAGCCATGTATGTATGTGAGAGTTGGATCATAAAGAAGGCTGAACACTGAAGAACTGATGCTCTTGAACTGTGCTGTTGGAAAAGACTCTTGAGAGTCCCTTCGACAGAAAGGAGATCAAACCAATCAATCCTAATGGAAATCAGTCCTGAATATTCATTGGAAGGACTGATGCTGAAGCTCCAATGTTTTAGCCGCCTGATGTGAAGAGCTGACTCATTGGACAGGACCCTGATGCTGGGAAAGATTGAAGACAGGAGGAGAAGAGAACCGCAGAGGATGAGATGGTTGGATGGCATCACTGACTCAATTGACATGAGTTTGAGCAAGTTCCAGAAGATGGTGAAGGACAGGGAAGCCTGGTGTGCTGCAGTCCATGGAGTCACAAAGAGTTGGACATGACTGAGCGACTAATCAACAACAGCAATCATAAAAAATCTCCAGAAAGTAGGCACAGAAGGAACATAACTCAACATAATAAAGCCCATATATGGCAAACCCACAGCAAACATTATCCTCAATGGTGTAAAACTGAATGCATTTCTCCTGAGAACAGAAACAAGAAAAGGGTGCCCACTCTTGCCACTATTATTCAACATAGCTTTTGAAGTTCCAGTCACAGTAATCACAGAAGAAAAATAAATAAAAGGAATCCAGATTGGAAAAGAAATAAGCCTCTCACTGTTTAAAGATGACATGATCTTATACACAGAAAACCCTAAAGATGCCAGGAGAGAATTACTATCAGCAATCAATGAATATAGTAAAGTCTCAGGACACAAAAGTAATATACATAAATCCCTTGCATTCCTATACACTAACGATGAAAAATCAGAAAGAGAAATTAAGGAAACAATCCCATTCACCATTGCAAAAAAAAAAAAAAGAACAAAATACTTAAGAATAAATTTAACTAAAGAAAAAAAGACACATATAGAAAGCTATAAAACACTGATGAAAATCAATGATGACACAAATAGGTTGAAAAAATATGCCATGTTCTTGGAATGAAAGAATCAATATAGTGAAAATGAGTATACTACCCAAAGCAATCTATAGATTCAATGCAGCAGCTAGCTAAGTTGCTTCAGTCGTGTCCAACTCTGTACGACACCATAGACAGCAGCCCACCAGGCTCCCCCGTCCCTGGGACTCTCCAGGCAAGAACACCCGAGTGGGTTGCCATTTCCTTCTCCAATGCATGAAAGTGAAAAGTGAAAGTGAAGTCTCAGTCGTGTCCAACTCCTAGCCACCCCATGGACTGCAGCTTACCAGGCTCCTCCGTCCATGGGATTTTCCAGGCAAGAGTATCCCTATCAAACTACCAATGGTATTTTTCACAGAATTAGAACAAACAATTTTACAATTTGTATAGAAACACAAAAGGCCCTAAATATCCAAAGCAATCTTGAGAAAAAAGAATGAAACTAAAAGAATCAACTTTGGGGACTTCAGACTATACTACAAAGGTACAGCCATCAAGACAGTATCATACTGGCACAAAGACAGAAATATAGATCAGTGGAACAACATAGAAAGCCCAGATACAATTCCAGGCATCTATGGACACCTTATGTTTGAACAAGGAAGCAAAAATATACAATGGAGTAAAGACAGTCTCTTCAACAAGTGGTGCTGGGAAAATTGGCCAGCTACATGTAAAAGAATGAAACTGGAACACTTTCAAACACCATACACAAAAGTAAACTCAAAATGGATTAAAGATCTAAATGTAAGACCAGAAACTAGGACCCTGTATGCAAGACAGCAAAAAAGACTCAGATGTGTATAGTGGACTTTTGGACTCAGGGGGAGAGGGAGAGGGTGGGATGATTTGGGAGAATGGCATTGAAACATGTATACTATCATGTAAGAATCGAATCACCAGTCTATGTCCGATGCAGGATACAGCATGCTTGGGGCTGGTGCACGGGGATGACCCAGAGGGATGTTGTGGGGAGGGAGGTGGGAGGGGGCTTCAGGATGGGGGAAATACATATGTATACCTGTGGCTGACTCATGTTGATGTATGGCAAAAACCATCACAATATTGTAAAGTAATTATCCTCCAATTAAAATAACTTAATAATTAAAAAAAATGAAATTAAAAGTATCTGAATTGGAAAGAAAGAATTAATACTATTTACTATTGCAGATGACATGATCCTATACATAAAAATTTCTAAAGATTTTCCATATAAGAAAAACTATTACGACTAATAAATTCAGTAAAACTACAGGATAAAAAAATAAAAATACAAAAATCATTGGTATTTTTATACCCTAACAATGAAAAATCTGAAAAGGAAGATAAGAAAAGTGATTTAGAATAGCATCAAAAAGAATAAAATAGGGGCTGTGGTTCAAGATGGTGACGTATTAAGATTCTGAACTCATCTCTTCCCACAGTAACACCAAATGAACAACTATTATATGGAACAATTTCATCTGGAAAAAAAAAGACTAAAACATAGAGAAGGAAATGTCAACCCACTCTGGTATTCTTGCATGGAGAAGCCCATGGACAGAGGAGCCTGGCAGGCTACAGTCCATGTGGTCACAAGAGTCAGATATGACTTAGCAAATAAAACACAATACATGCAAATGTTCTGTATCTTGATTACTGTAGTGATGATGTAAATTCATGTGTTTTCCACACTAGTAGGATTATACACTAAAAAGAGGAAGTTTTACTGTATGTAAATTATACTTCAATTTAAAAAAAAAGGCTACAACAAACTTCGAAGTCTCACATTCCCTGATTTCACAACTTACTACAGAGTCACTGTCATCAAAATAGTGTAGTATAGACAGACATATAGCCCCATGAAATATTATAGAGGGCCTATGAAATATTATAGAGAGCCCAGAAATAAGCCCTTGTATGAATGGTCAATGATTTTCAACAAATGCCAAAATGATTCAATTGTTTCTCCATTTAAACAAATAATGTTAAGAAAACTGGATATCCACATATAAAAGAATAAAATAGACCCTTATCATATATAAAATATATACCATCTATGAAAATAACTCAAAATGAATCTAAAATTTAAACATAATTTCTAAAGTTATAAAACTTTTGTAATAAAACGTAAGACTAAATTTACACAGGCCATGGTTTCTTTTATATAATACCAAATGCTCAGAAAACATTTTTAAAAACACATAATTGAGCATCATTAAAATTAAAATTAAAATAATTCCACTTCAAAGTAAACCAACAATTTGAAAATATGACCCCTAGAACTAGGTAAATTATTTGCAATCCATGTATCTTATAAGGGACTTGAATGTAGAATGCGTGAAGAACTCTTACAATTCAATACTAAAATATCAAATATCAGATTAATAAATGAATGAAGGATCTGAGCAGATATTTCTCTAAGGAAGATAAGCAAATGGCCAATAAGCACATGAAAGGACTCTGTATATTATTTTCCATTAAGGAAACACAAATCGAAGCCACAATGAGATACCACTTGACATTTACTAGAATGTTGAAAATGTTACACTATGTGAAAGAAACCAGTCACCCAAAAAACTCACATATTGTATGATTTCATTTACATGAAATGCCTGGAATAAGCAAATTCTTAAGTTGTAAATGTATATTAGTGTTTTCTTATGCCTGAATGAATTAAGAGAAAATGAGCAGTGACTGCTAAAAGATACATGGCTTTTTATTGAAGTGATAAAATATTCTATTGTTACAATGGTTGTACAATTCTGTGAATATACTCAAAACCATTGAATTATGCATTTTAAACAGGTGATTTCTATGGTATGTGAATTATATTTCTCTTTATTCCCACTTGAAGGAATTGTATGAAGCTGCTACACATGGATGAGAGAAATTAAAACTTCATCTTGCATTTGCATTCCAGTTAACTCTACCCACATAATATCAAGATGGGCACAAAAAAGAACAGAAATAGTAAAGACCTAACAGAAGCAGAAGAGATTAAGAATAGGTGGCAAGAATACACAGAACTGTACAAAAAAATGTCTTAATGACCCAGAAAATTGTAATGGTGTGTCACTAATCTAGAGCCAGACATCTTGGAGTGTGAAGTCAAGTAGACCATAGAAAGCATTACTATGAACAAAGTTAGTGGATGTAATGGAATTCCAGCTGATCTACTTAAAATCCTAAAAGATAATGTTGATAAAGTGTTGCACTCAATATGTCAGCAAATTTAGAAAACTCAAAAGGACTGTAAAAGCTCAGTTTTCATTCCAATTCCAAAGAAGGGCAATGCCAAAGAATGTCTAAACTACCACACAATTACACTCAATTCACATGCTAGCAAGGTAATGCTCAAAATCCTTCAAGCTAGGCTTCAACAGCTTGTGAACCAAGAACTTTCAGATATACAACCTGGATTTTGAAGAGGCAGAGGAACCAGACATCAAATTGTAAGCATTCACTGAATCATGGAGAAAGCAAAGGAGTTCCAGAAATAACATCTACTTCTGCTTCATTGACTATGCTAAAGCCTTTGACTACGTGGATCACAACAAACTGTGGAAAATTCTTAAAAAGATGGGAATACCAGACCACTTTACCTGTCTCCTGAGAAATCTGTATGTAGGTCAAGAAGCAACAGTTAAAACTGGACATAGAAAAACTGACTGGACCCAAATTAGGAGAGGAGTACCACAGGGCTGTATATTGTCACCCTGCTTATTTAACTTATATGCAGAGTGCATCATGTGAAATCCTGGGCTGCGTGAATCACAAGCTGGACACACAGTTGCTGAAAGAAATATGAACAATCTCAGATATGCAGATGTTACCACTGTAATGGCAAAAAGTGAAGAGGAACTAAAGAATCTCTTGATGAAAGTGAAAGAGGAAAGAGCTGGCTTGAAATTCAACATTTAAAAAAGCTAAGATCATGGCATCCAGTCCCATTACTTCATGGCAAATAGAAGGGGAAAAAGTGGGAACAGTGACAGACTTTATTTTCTTGGGCTCCAAAATCACTCTGTGGACAAAGACTACAGACATGAAATTCAAAGATGCTTGCTCCTTGGAAGGGAAGCAATGAGAAACCTAGACAAAGTATTAAAAAGCTATGGCTTTTCCAGTAGTCATGTACAGATGTAAAAGTTGGACCATAAAGAAGGCTGAGCACCAAATAATTGATGTTTTTCATCCATGGTGCAAGAAGATCAAACCAGTCAATGCTAAAGGAAATCAACCCTGAATATTCATTGCAAAGACTGACCCTGAAGCTGAAGCTCCAATGCTTTAGCCACCTGATGCAAAGAGCTGACTCATTGGACAAAACCTGACGCTGGAAAAAATTGAAGGCAAACAGAGAAGGGGAAGGTAGAGGATGAGATGGTTAGATAGCATCACTGACTCAATGGATATGCATTTGAGCAAACTCTGGGGTATAGTGGAGGAGCCAGTCTATGAGGTGGCAAAGAGTTGGACACGACTTAGCAACAACGCAATATCATATTTCTATAGTCTCCTAGTTTCACTCAGTTATTTATCCTAAATTGCTTCACTTAATTAGGGCCCAGCATTTTGTCAAAAAATATGGATTTTGGCAAGGTAAAAAGGATCATGAGAGAGGATGGTCTTCATTTACAGGATCTTAGAATCTTAGGCTATTCAGTCAGGACTGTAAAGATTTTACATTGTAAATAACGGGAAATTAAATCCTAGGGTGGGTAAGACCAAGTCTTAGATCATAAGCTTTGTTACTGATAGAGTTATGAGTCAATCTCAGGATTCAGTTGATTATATCAGGCTCTGTCTAGTAGGATTGCCAGTCAGCAGTTAAGAGCACTTACTGTGAGCCAGACATTCCTCTAGTCACTGAGCATGCATGCCACCATGCTCAGTCACTCAGTCGTGTCCAGCTCTTTTCGACCCTATGGACTGCAACCCACCAGGTTCCTCTGTCCATGGGATTCTCCAGGCAAGCATACTGGAGTGTATAGCCATGCCCTCCTACAGGGGATCTTCCCCACCCAGGGTTGGAACCCACATTTCCTGCATCTCCTGCATTGCAGACCGATTCTTTTACCCACTGTTCAGTTCAGGTTCAGTTCAGTCACTCAGTCATGTCTGACTCTTTGTGACCACGCCAGGCTTCCCTGTTCATCACCAACTCCCAGAGCTTACTCAAACTCATGTCCATCGAGTCGGTGATGCCATCCAACCATCTCATCCTTTGTCGGCCCCTTCTCCTCATGCCTTCAATCTTTCCCAATATCAGAGTCTTTTCCAATGAGTCAGTTCTTCACATCAGGTGGCCAGGGTATTGGAGTTTCAGCTTCAGCATCAGTCCTTCCAATGAATATTCAGGACTAATTTTCTTTATGATGACTGTTTGGATCTCCTTGCAGTCCAAAGGACTTTAAAGACTCTTCTCCAACATGACAGTTCAAAAGCATCAATTCTTCAGCCCTCAGCTTTCTTTATACTCCAACTCTCACATCCATACCTGACTACTGGAAAAACCATAGCTTTGACTAGATGGACCTTTGTTGGCAAAGTAATGTCTCTGCTTTTTAATATGCTATCTAGGTTGGTCATAGCTTTTCTTCCAAGAAGCAAGCCTCTTTTTATTTCATGGCTGTAGTCACCATCTGCAGTGATTTTGGAGCCCAAGAAAATGAACTCTCACTGTTTCCATTGTTTCCCCATCTATTTGCCATGAAGTGATGGGACCAGGTGCAGAATCTTAGTTTTCTGAATGTTGAATTTTAAGCCACCTTTTTCACTCTCCTCTTTCACTTTCATCAAGAGGCTCATTAGTTTTTCTTTGCTTTCTGCCATAAGGGTGGTGTCATCTGTATATCTGAGATTATTGATATTTCTCCCAGAAATCTTGATTCCACCTTGTGCTTCATCCAACCTGGCATTTCTCATGATGTACTCTGCATATAAGTTAAATAAGCAGAGTGACAATATACAGCCTTGATGTACTCCTTTTCCTATTTGGAACGGAAATAGTCTGTTAGCCCATGTCCAATTCTAACTGTTGCTTCTTGACCTGCATACAGATTTCTCAGGAGGCAGGTGAAGCGGTCTGGTGTTCCCATCTCTTTAAGAATTTTCCACAGTTTTTTTGTGAACCACATAGTCAAAGGCTTTGGTGTAGTCAATAAAGCAGAAGTAGATGTTTTTCTGGAACTTTTTTGCTTTTTCAATGATCCAGCAGATGTTGGCAATTTGACCTCTGGTTCCTCTGCCTTTTCTAAATCCAGCTTGAACATCTGGGAGTTCACACTACATGTACTTTTGAAGCCTGGCTTGGAGAATTTTGAGCATTACTTT
Source organism: Ovis canadensis (assembly GCF_042477335.2). Taxonomy (NCBI): domain Eukaryota; kingdom Metazoa; phylum Chordata; class Mammalia; order Artiodactyla; family Bovidae; genus Ovis; species Ovis canadensis. Next base: position 69,136,291 of record NC_091727.1, read on the forward strand.
GCAGTGTGTGAGATGAGTGTGATTGTGCAGTAGTCTGAACATTCTTTGGTATCGCCTTTCTTTGGAATTGAAATAAAAATTGACCTTTTCCAGTCCTGTGGCCACTGTTGAGTTTTCCAAATTTGCTGGCATATTGAATGTAGCACTTTCACAGCATCATCTTTTAAGATTTGAAATAGCTGAACTTTAACTCTATCACCTCCACTAGCTTTGCTCATAGTGATGCTTCCTAAGGCCTATTTGACTTTTCATTCCAGGATGTCTGGCTCTAGATGAGTGATCATGCCATCATGGGTCATTAAGATCTGGGTCATTATCTGGGTCATTAAGATCTTTTTTGTATAGTTCTTCTGTGTATTCGTGCCACCTCTTCTTAATATCTTCTGCTTCGGTTAGGTCCATACCATTTCTGTATGGGCACATTCTTTATTGTGCCCGTCTTTGCATGAACTGTTCCCTTGGTATCTCTAATTTTCTTGAAGAGATCTCTAGTCTTTCCCATTCTATTGTTTTCCTCTATTTTTTTTTTTTTGCATTGATCACTGAGGAAGGCTTTCTTATCTCTCCTTGCTATAATTTGGAACTCTGCCTTCAGATTTACCCACCGAGCCATTTGGAAATCCAGGCACTGTGCATACAGCTCTAGAAATAAGCCATTGAGAAAATAAGCTCACACCTGTGTGTGAGAAGGGTAGATGGGAGAGAGGTGACCACTCCCTCCCTCCACCACTGCACTTTCTTTCCCCTCCCTCTGGCCTGGTTGTTCAGGGCACATTATATGTTGTCCACAAACAAGGTGATGGATACCATGGACTGGAGGTGGGAAAAGGTTTGCAGCCCCCAGCTGCTTCACATCTCTCCAATTGAGTCCTACTGTCTTTCCTGTCAGCTTCTGTCCTCCATACAATATTTTGGGCTTTATAATCAACTCAGGTGTTTAATGACACAATTATAGCTTAATTGGCCCTTGCTGCTGGTTGCTATGGTGATGCAGCCAGACAGTCTGCTCACTAAATTAAAATAAGAGGGGATCTGAGGTGGGAGGGAACAACATGGAAAGCTTGAGGAGGCTGAAATAATACTTTAATAATTTCTCTTGATTAAAAGTCTGTTTTAAATTTCTGTTCCCTAGTCTGTCTCTGGGAAAATAGAGACTTAATTGGGGTAAAAGCGTTTTTAAAAAAATTCATTGGAGTATAGTTGCTTTACAATGTTGTGTTAGTTTCTGCTATACATCAAAGTGAATCAGTTATACATATATCCACTCTTTTCCAGATTCATTCCCCATTTAGATCACCACAGGGCCCTGAGTAAAGTTCCTTGTGCTATACAGTAGGTTCTCATTAGTTACAAATTTCATAGAAGTAGCATACATGTCAGGGGAAAAAGACTTTTAATAGAGATATTTCCAAGGTAAGGACAAGGCTTCATATACTCAAGACCAATAATAATTGCAGGAAGTGACTTTGGAAAACTTATCAGTAGGGATGGAAAGATCCTTATTTATAAGTGTCTTAGTTTCAGACATGTCAGTTCAGGCTTCAGTGGCACCTTCCAACGTACTTTTTACATATTTTATTTTTCTCTCTTTTTGGATAAACTTTATTTATAGACCAGATTTTTAAAAACTGAAGTATAGTTGATTTACAATATTAGTTTCAGGTGTGCAGCAAAGTGATTCAATATTTTTATAGATTATATTCCATTTAAAGTTACAACAGATAATGGCTATATTTTCATATATTGTACAATATATCCTTGTTGCTTATCTATTTTATACATAATAGTTTGTAACTCTTAATCCTATACCCCTATCTTGCCCCTCCTCACTTGTCTCTCTTCACTGGTAGCCACTTTTTTTCTGTGTCTGTGAGTCTAAGTAATATCATACAGTATTTGTCTTTCTCTAACTTATTTCACTAAGCATAATATTCTCTATGCAGATCCACATTGTTGTGAATGGCAGAATTTCTTTTTGTGGCTCAGTAAAATATTTCATTGTGTATATATACCATTTCTTTATTCTTTCATCTGTTGATGGACACTTAGGTTGCTTCTATATTTTGACTATTGTAAATAATCCTGCTATGAACATTTTGGGGTGCATGTGTCTTCAAATTAGTGTTTTCATTGTCTTTGAATACATACCCAAGAGTAGAATTGTTGGATCATGTGGTAGTTTGATTTTTAATTTTTTGAGGAGCATCCATACTGTTTTCCCTAGTGGCTGCACTAATTTACATTCTCACCAAAAGTGTAAAAGGTTTCCCCTATCTTCCTGTTTTTGCCAACGTTTGTTATTTGGGATCTTTTTTGCATTCTGACAGGTGTAAGGTGATATATCATTTCAGCTTTGATTTGTGTTTCTCTGATGATTAGTGATGTTGAGCATCTTTTCATGTGCCTGTTGGTTATCTCAGTATCTTCTTTGGAAAAAGACCTGATCAGGCCCTCTGCTCATTTTTTAAATCAGGTTGTTTGGGTTTTTATGTTGAGTTATGTGAATTTTTTGTATATTTTCATATTAACCCCTTGTCAGGTGTGTTGCTTACATAGTTATTATCCCATTCAGCAGTGGACTTTTAGCTTCTTTTGATAGTTTCTTTCACTGTGCTAAAGCTATTTAGTTTGATTAGTCCCATTTGTTTACTCTTGTTTTTTTCTCCTTTTGCTGGAGGAGACATATCAGAAAACATTGCTGAGATAAATGGCAAAGAGCATACTGCTCTTTTATGTTTGTTTTGTTTTTCTTCTAATTTTATAGTTTCCATTTACATCTTTAATTGATTTTGAGTTTTTGTGTATGTTGTTAGAGAATGTTCTAATTTTATTCTTTCCAATGTAGCTGTGCAGTTTTTCCAGAACCACTTATTGAAGAGACTGTCTTTTCTCTATCGTATATTCTTGCCCACTTTGTTGTAGATTAATTGTACCTATAAGGATAGATTCGTTTCTGGGCTCTCTATTTCATTCCATTTATATGTGTCTCTTTTTTTTCACATGGTATTATGATTTATTTTACTTTTTTCATCTTTCATTCTCAGAATCTTTTATTTATTTATGATATAATTAAGGGCTCCTCAGGTGGCTTAGTCGTAAAGAATCTGCTTGCCAATGGTGGATACACAGGAGACCCAGGTTTGATCCTGGGTCAGGAAGATTCCCTGGAGGAGGAAATAGCAACCCACTTCAGTATTTTTGCTTGGAAAAATTCCATGGAAAGAGGAGTCTGGCTGGCTGCAGTCCATGCGGTCATAAAGAGTTGGACAGGATTGAGCACCCATGCTATGCCAATCACTATGATATAACTGACATTGAACATTATGTACATTTAAGTTATACAATGTGTTGATTGAATACATTTATATATTGCAACATGATTACTACCCCAGTGTTAGCTAACACCTCTATCACATAATCATTGTTTCTTTTTTTGTGTTGAGGACATTTAAGATCTAGTCTCTTAGCAAGTTTGAAGTATATAACACAGTATCATTGACCACAATCACAATGCTGTGCACTACAAACTTGTAGTTAGAAGATGAATAAGTTCTGGAGAGCAAATAAAGATGTTTTGATTCCACACAACTAGTAAGCAACCAGTTGAGACTTGAATAGCATTCTCTGAACTTTTCAACTTTTCATCTCACTTTTTTCTTTGCCCAAGACTCTATGGCCACAATGACCTACATTCCTCCTTCACCTCTCCAAACTATCTTCATGTGTTAGCACTTTTGTATTTGCCCAAGTTCTGGCTGGTCTCTGGGCTCCCAGATCTTCCACTGGTTGCCTTTATTTTGCCATATGACGTCTCCTAAACGTTGTCTCTTGAGAGGCATGCTATCTTAAGTACACCCTCACCCAAGCTTTCCCCATCCCTCTTACTCCTAGTTATATTTTATTACTCATAACATTTACTACTACTGAAAAATTTGTCACCTGCTTAAATATTTTCTCCCAGTTTTTCTCATTTAGAATATAAACTCCATGAAAATTGGACTGTTGTTCATTTTATTTACCACCATATCCCTTGCCTTGAACATATTATGATTTATTTTTATTTTTTAAAAATTTTAAAGGCTACAGAGCATTTACAGTTATTATAAAATATTGCCTATATCCCCCATGTTGTACAATACATCATTGTAACCTATCTTAAAACCAATAGTTTGTACCTCCCACTCTCTACCACCTCTATATTGTCCCTCCCCACCTCCTCACTGGTAACCAGTAGTTTGTTGTCTATATCTGTGTGTCTGTTTCTTTTTTGTTATATATTTTAGTTTGTTGTATATTTTAGATTCCATGTATAAGTGATATCACATGGTATTCATCTGTCTTGGTCTGACTTACTTCACTCAGCGTAATGCATTCCAAGTCCATCCATGTTGCCGCAAATGGTAAAATTTCATTCTGTTTTATGACTGATTAGTATTCAATTGTATATATAATCACATCTTCTTTAGCCATTCAACTGTTGATAGACACATAGGTTGTTTCCATATATTGGCAACTGTAAGTAGTGCTGCAACATTGAGTTACATGTATCTTTTTAAATTACTGTCTTTATTTATTCTTTTTTTTGGATATTTACCCAGGCATGGGATTGCTGAGTCATATGGTAATTATGTTTTTATCTTTTTGAGAAACTCCATACTATTTTCCACAGTGGCTGCACCGACTTGTATTCCCACCAACACTGTAAAAGAGTTCCCTTTTCTCCACATCCTTGCTAACATTTGTTACTTGTGTTCTTTTTGATGATAGCTGTTTGGACAGGTGTGAGGTAATATCTAATTGTGTTTTAGATTTGCATTTCCCTGATGACTAGCTATTTTGAGCATCTTTTCATGTGCCTATTGGCCATCTGCATTTACTCTTTAGAAAAATCTCTATTCAGTTCTTCTGCCCATTTTTCATTAAATTGCTTGTTTGATGTTGAATTGTATGAGATGTTTATATATGTTGGATATTAATTCCTTATTGGTCATATCATTTGCAAATATTTTCTTTCATGCAGTATGCTGTCTTTCTGTTTTGTTGATGGTTTCCTTTGCTGTGGAAAAGCTTGTACGTTTATTTAGGCCCCATTTGTTTATTTTTCTTTTTATTTACTTTAGGAGATGAATCAAAAAAAATGTTACTAGGATTTATGTCAAAGAGTATTCTGCCTGTGTTTTCCTCTAGGAGTTTTATAGTATCCAATCTTACATTTAGGTTCTCAATTCATTTTGAGTTTATTTTTGTTTATGGTGTTAGAGAATGTTCTGATTTCATTCTTTAATATATAGCTTTCCAGTTTTCCCTGCACCACTTACTGAAGAGACTGTCTTTCCTCCATTGTATATTCTTGCCTCTTTTGTTGTAGATTAATTGACCATAAGTGCATGAGTTTATTTCTGGGCTTTCTATCCTGTTGCATTGACTTATGTGTCTGTTTTTGTACCAGTACCATACTGTTTGACCATGAACAAGGCTGAGAGCCAAAGAATCAATGCTTTCAAACTGTGGTGTTGGAGAAGACTCTTGAGAGACCCTTGAACAGCAAGGAGACCAAATCTGTCAATCCTTAAGGAAATCAACCCTAATATTCATTGGAAGGACTGATGCTGAAGCTGAAACTCCAATTCTTTGGCCACCTGATGTGAAGAGCTGACTCACTGGAAAAGACCCGATGCTGGAAAATTTTAAGTGCAGGAGAAGGGGATGATAGAGGATGAGATGGTTGGATGGCATCACCAACTCAATGGACATGAGTTTGAGCAAACTTCAAGAGGTAGAAAAGGACAGGGAAGCCTGGTGTGCTGCAGTCCATGGAGTGCCAAATAGTCGGACATGACTTAGCAACTGAATAATAACAACAACAACCATACTGTTTTGATTAATATAGCTTTGTAGTATAGTCTGAGGTCAAGGAGCATGATTCCTCCAGCTTTGGTCTTCTTTCTCAAGATTTTTTGGCTCTTTGAGGTCTTTTGTGTTTCCATACAAATTTTAGAATTATTTGTTCTAGTTCTATGGGAAATGCCCTTGATATTTTGATAGAGATTGCACATCTGTATATTGCCTTGGGTAGTAAAGTCATTTTAACAATATCGTTTTTTGTAATCCAAGAACATGGTATATCTTTCCATCTGTTTTGTCATCTTCTCTTTCTTTCACCAGTGTCTTATAGTTTTTGGAGTACAAGTCTTTAATCTCATTAGTTAGATTTGTTCCTAGATACATTACTGTTTTTGATGAGACTGTAAATGGGATTGTTTTCTTAATTTCTCTTTCTGATAGCAGTTTTCTTTTAAACTAGTCAAGTAAAATCCTGGGGGTATGGGTAGTTGGATAAGAAATCAGAAAAAGGATTTGGTCATTATTGGTCCCTATTGGCATGTTTGTTGATGATACTGGTGGTTTAGGCACTAAGTCATGTCCGGCTCTTGTGACCCCATGGACTGTAGTCCACCAGGTTCCTCTGCCTGTGGAACAGAGGCAGGCAGGAATACTGCTGTGGGATGCCATTTTCTTCTCCTGAGGATCTTCTGGACCCAGGGATTGAACCGGGGTCTCCTCCACTGCACGCAGTCTCCTGCCATTGCAGGTGAATTCTTTACTGACTGAGCCACCAGGGAAGCTTGGATATCATCTAAATGTCATTAAACCTTTCAGGAAAAAAAAAGCAAATCTGGATTTAGATTAGAAGAGACTTTATTCCAATGGATTTGAGGAAGAGTGGGGAAAAGGAATTATTTCAATAAGAAGAACTTCTGCCCATGAAATCTATAAGTATTTCAAAGGTTAGGCATAAAACAGCTTTTCTTTTATAGGAGAAAGAGACCAAAGCTGGAAAGAATTGGGCTTTGGGAAGTGGGATGAAAGAGTAGCCAGATTAAACAGTTGATCATGAAATGTTTTTACCTGAGGTCAATTGATGCCATTAAGGGGCCATGAAGAATGTTCAGGCTGAGGGTAAGTCAAAGTCAAAAGACCTGAAGGAAGGAGAGACACTTAACTAAAGTTTGATCAAGTCAAGGCACCATTTATATTGTCAGGATTGGTCAGTGGTTTCAATCAGTTAATTATTAATGAGGCAAAGAATAAATATTTGGAGGGTCTGTGTTTAGCTTTGTTATATAGGTTTAAAAGAAAAGGTGTGTATCATATGTCTTATCTAAGTTATATGAAAAAGAGTGGCTCTCTGTAGTAAGCTGTTTCTTGGAGCACAAAAGAGTGGATTATTTCTCAATTTTCTCTGTTTTCTAAAAGCACAGGGCTCAGGTAAAATTCAACATCGTCAGTCCCTACTTTTGTTCAAGGTGAATGATGTTTGTCACCAAGCAACTGAGAGGTGGTTATAAACTTCCTGAGTGGTAAGAAGCAGATTCTCCAAGTATTTCACCAATCTACCTTGGTGATCCAGACAGCAGATTCTCCAGGAATAAATCCAGAAAATGCATGATCTGCCACAGTGAATTAGACTTGACATAAAATGATTGATTAAGGAGACTGGTTTAATAGCATGGACAGAAATAATAAGAATAGCTTACTTTACTTAACACTTACTTTGTAGCAGGCACAATTCTAAGCACATACCATCACTACTGAAACCTGTTCCTCTAATCATTAAGTGTAACTTCTGGATATGGGGATATTTGTAAGCAAGATCAAGAGTGTGAAGTTGATCATTAGAGAAGCTGCCTGGACCACTGAAAGTCTTTCCAAAATCTCTAAGACTGCTCTGTGAATCATGAGGTTAATTTTACTGATAGATACCCTTGGTGCCACTGCTGCTCTCAGAACTGGATCCTTCTTTAACTTTTTTGAACAGTCCAGAATGCTTTTAAAAAATATTTTCTTAGACATCTTTATTTATTTTTAACAGATTTAGTGAAGTGTAACTTACATATCATCAAATTCACCCACTTTAAGTGTACAATTCAATAACTTTTAGCTTTGTAACTGCTGTCAAGTTTTAGAACATTTCCACAGTCCCAGAAGAATTCCTAGTGCTCATTTTCAGCCATTCCATGTTTCCATTCTCAGCCCCAAGTAAACTACTTTGTGTTTCTACTATATCTCTGTAGATTTGCCTTTTATGAACATCTATAATGTAACAGTGGCTTCCCTGGTGGCTCAGTGGTAAAGGATCGTCCTGCCAATGCAAGATATGTGGGTTTGATCCCTAGGTTGGAAAGATCCCCTGGAGGAGGAAATGGCAACCCACTCCAATATTCTTTCCTGGGTAATCCCACAGACAGTCGAGCTTGGCAAGCTACAGTCCACGGGGTCACAAAAGAGCCAGTCACAACTGAGTGATTAAACAAGGGCAACAACATAATGTAATAATATAACATATGGTCTTTTGTGTCTGGCTTCCCAGTTGCCTTTTTGATTTAGAGCTACATCTTTCCCATTACTCACCCTTAGCATCCCAATCTTTTTCCAATTACCTACTACACATCATAAACCCCATAAAATAGTCTTCAAATAAAACATAAAAGGGAAAGGGACTTCATTCAACTTGTATTAGTCTCTGTGTGTTCTTTCCCACATATAGCATACGAATATTCAAATATATACATAAGTGTGCATTAACCTCTCCTTTATTAATGAATAGTAAAACACAAAGATCTATACATTTTCTCACTTAAAATTTATTTCCTAATATTTTATATTTTAAAAATTCTCCAATAAATAAATTGGACACGTCATTTTTAGATATATATATATATACATATATATATATGGAATAAATTCCTATGAATGAAAATGATCATTAAAGGATATGTACATTTGTAATTTTGAAATGAATTGACAAATTGTCCTCCAGAGGTTGTGCTAAGCTTTATTAGCAGTTTAGGATGTGAACAATAATTCACAAAGAAGGAAATCATATTAATAGTAAACTTGAAAAAAGTTTGCTAATAAATTTTAAATTAAAATTAATACAATATTAGGATACCATTTTTTTTACCTTAAAGAAGAGTAAATATAACAAGAGCAGTGGTATCCATTACTCAAGGAAAGAGCCATTGACATAAATGTAAACTACAACAATATTTTATAAAATGGTCATAATATTTTACTCAGTAATCCACTCCTTGTGCTCTTTAATAAAAATCAGAAATGCAGATGTTTGCACTCAAAAATCTATTACAGTATATTTTCTAATAGGGATATTTTAAATGTTCTATGGCAGTAGAATATTAAAGTGATTAAACAGTTGATTTAATATATAGACACTAAAACAACATTTTTGAAAAGTTCTAGTGGCATATAATATATAGAATGAAATAATACTCATGTAAAACTGTACATTAATGAAAACTGTATATAAGCATATGATCTCAATGGAATGAAAATGTGTAACACTTGCATAGAAAAATGCAAGTGTTGGGAAAATACACCAAAAGTTTAACAATGATTATCTCCAGTATGAGAGATTTTAAATGATTTTTCTCATTAATTTTTACCAAGTTCTCAAGAGTGCTCAAGAATCACTTTTTTCAATTATAAACAAAGCATTTTAAAAACACTTATGCAAAAATTATTAATGTTATGGGAAATAGTCACTAAATACTTACATGAAAAAAACAGGATATGAAGCAAAGTGATGGGCTTCCCTGGTAGCTCAATGGTAAAGAACCTCCTGTCAAACCAGAGAGTTCAATCTCTGGTTTGGGAAGAGTCCACTTGTCCCAGGACAACTAAGCCCATGTGCCATAACTACTGATCCAGTGCTCTAGAGCCCAGGAGCCACAATTACTGAAACCCACACACCCTAGAGTCCATGAACTGCAACAAGAGAAGCCATCGCAATGAGAAGCCCTCACATTGTAACTAAAGAGTAGCCCCCACTCACTGCAACTAGAGAAAAAGCCGGTGCATCAATGAACATCCAGCACAGCCAAAAATTAAAAAATAAACAAAAATAAAATAAATTAAAAATTTTAAAAATTAAAATTGTTTAAAAAAGCAAAATGATGTTAAATATGAAAATACAAGTAACTACACAGATGGGGAAAAGCTAGTAAAAATGTATCTAAACATTAAAATTGTTGTTTCTGGTGGTGTGAAAATATGGGTGTTCAGTTGCACAGATCATTATTTTTCCATAGAAAAATGATTGGGAAAATGCAGCAACCATTGAGAAAAATAGCAGCTATAAAATAATATCTCAATGTAAATTTATGGTAAAGGATATGAATATCATTCAAAGAAGAAAAATGCTGTGAAATGTAGCAATATGTTTAGCTTTCCTACTTATCAAAGAAATGCATATTAAAACAATTCTGAGGTGCAAATTTTCACTTATCACGTTGAGAAACAATTAATTTAAAGATTATAATCAATGGAAGCAACAATGCATAACAATATATCTACTTTGCTCCAAGTTTGGAGTAAGGTGAAGGGGGCAAGGGCAGGGAGGATGTATATAAAGTTTTATTTTATAGAGTTCTGCTGCCATCTTCAGGAAGCTAACAAAATTAATAACATCTTTTTTTATTTTCAGTTGACTTCACTCACAGATATGAAAGCCTTTGTAAAGATGTTTAACCCGATGACTGAATGTGCTGTAATTCAGGTATACTTAGGAAGAACTGGATTTTTGTTAAGTCAAGGAGATGGAGAGAGCTCACAGTACAGAAGTTGAGCATGTAGAGTAATGGAGCTGAGTAGTGAAAAATGGCAGATGCTGCTCGTAAAAACTCCAAGGCAATACAGAACCATACTCACCTGGGGCAGTAGAGTATGGGTAGAGAGATTAAATAAATAAACTAAATCCTGAAGGCATAAATTACACTTATTTGTGGCTGTGTCTGGTTCCCCGATAGTTCAGTTGGCAAAGAATCTGCCTGCAATGCAGGAGACCAGGGTTCAATCCCTGGGTTGGGAAGATTCCCTGGATAAGAGAACAGTTACCCACTCCAGTATTCTGGCCTGGAGAATTCTATGGAATGTATAGTCCATGGGGTCACAAAGAGTCGGATACGGCTGAGCGACTTTTACTTTTACTTTACTTTCACTGGTGGTGAAACTAAAGTCCAATGCTCTAAAGAATAATACTGCAGGGGATCTTGGAATGTTAGGTCCATGAATCAAGGTAAATTGGACATAGTCAAGCGAGAAATGGCAAGATTGAACATCAACATCTTAGGAATCAATGAAGTAAAATGGACATAAATGGACAAATTTAATTCAGATGATGATTATATCTACTACTGTGGGAAAGAATCTCTTAGAAGAAATGGAGTAGTCCTCATAATCATGAAAAGACTCTGAAATGCAGGATTGGGGTGCACTCTCAAAAAAAGCACAATGAACTCAGTTCGTTTCCAAGGAAAACCATTCAACATCACACTAGTCCAAGTCTATGCACCAACCACTGATGCCAAACAAGCTGAAGTTGACCAATTCTATGAAGACCTACAAGAACTTCTAGAACTAGCACCCCAACCCCCCCAAAATGATGTCCTTTTCATCATAGAGGACTGGAATGCAAAAGTAGAAAGTCAAGAGATACCTGGAGTCACAGGCAAGTTTGGCCTTGGAGTGCAAAATGAAGCAGGGCAAAGGCTAACAGAGTTTTGTCAAGAGAACATGCTGGTCATAGTAAACTCCATTTTCCAAAAACCCAAGAGACTATTCTACACATAGACATCACCAGATGGTCAATACCAAAATCAGATTATGTTCTCTGCAGGCAAAGATGGAGAAGCTCTATACAGTCAGTAAGAACAAGACCTGGAGCTGACTGTGGCTCAGATCACAAGAGCCTTACTGCAAAGTTGAGTTCAGTTCAGTCACTCAATTGTGTCTGACTCTTTGCAACTCAATGGACTGCAGCATTCCAGGCCTCCCTGTCCATCAACAATTCCTGGAGTTTACTCAAACTCATGTCTGCTGTTTTTTTCTTTATTGCAAAATTCAAGCTTAAATTGAAGAAAGTAAGGAAAACCACTAAACCATTCAGGTATGATCCAAATAAAATTACTTATGATTATACAATAGAGATGATGAAAGATACAAGGGACTGGATCTGGTAGACAGAGTGCCTGAAGAACTATGGATGGAGGTTCATAACGTTTTACAGGAGGCAATGACCAAAACCATTCAAAAAGTAAGAAATGTAAAAAGGAAAACTGGTTGTCTGAGGAGGCTTAAATAGCTGAGGAAAGAAGAGAAGAGAAAAGCAAGGAAGAAAGGGAAAGATATACCTAACTGAATGTAGAGTTCCAGAGGATAGCAAGAAGAGATAAGAGGTCTTCAGAAATGAACAACACAAAGAAATAAAAGAAAATAATAGAACGGGAAAGACTAGAGATCTCTACAAGAAAACTGGAAACATCAAGGGAATGTTTCGCACAAAGATGGACACAATAAAGAACAGATATGGTAAGGACCTAACAGAAGCAGAAGAGATTAAGAAGATGTGGCAAGAATATACAGAAGAACCACACAAGAAAGGTCTTAATGACCCAGAAACCACGATGGTGTGGTCACTCACCTAGAGCCAGACATCCTGGAGTGTGAAGTCAAGTGGGCCTCAGGAAGCATTACTATGAACAAAACATTACTATGGACACGATGGAATTCCTGACCTCTTAAAATGCTAAAAGATGATGCTGTGAAAGTGTTGCACTCAATATGTCAGCAAATTTGGAAAACTCAGCAGTGGCTACAGGACGGGAAAGGGTGGTCAGTTTTCATTCCAATCCCAAAGAATATTCAAACTGCTGCACAGTTGTGCTCATTTCACATTTAGCAAGGTTATGCTCAAAATCCTTTAGGCCAGGCTTCAACAGTACATGAACCAAGAACTTCCAGATGTGCAACCTGGGTTTTTGAAGAGGCAGAGGACCCAGATGTTAAACTGCTAACATTTGTTGAATCGTGGAGAAAGCAAGGGAGTTCCAGAAAAACATCTACTTCTGCTTCATTGGAGCTTCCCTGGTGTCTCAGAGGTTAAAGCATCTGCCTGCAATGTGGGAGACCTGGGTTTGATCCCTGGGTCAGGAAGATCCCCTGGAGAAGGAAATGGCAACCCATTCCAGTATTCTTGCCTAGAGAATCCCATGGACAGAGGAACCTGGTGGGCTACAGTCCACGGGGTCACAGAGTCGGACACGACTGAGCGACTTTACTTTCGCTTCCTGCTTCGTTGACTACGTTAAAGCCTTTGACTATGTGGATCACAACAACTGTGGAAAATTCTTAAAGAGATGGGAATACCAGACTGCCTTACCTGTCTCCTAAGAAATCTGTATGTAGGTCAAGGAACAACAGTTAGAACTAGACATACAATAACTGACTGGTTCCAAATTAGGAAAGGAGTACCATAAAGCTGTATATTATCACCCTGCTTATTTAACTTATATGCAGAGTGCATCACGTGAAATCCTGGGCTGCATGAATTGCAAGTTGGATTTACAATTGCTGGAAGAAATATCAACCATCTCAGATATGCAGATGGTACCACTGTAATAGCAGAAAGTGAAGAGGAACTAAAGAACCTCCTGATGAAAGTGAAAGAGGAGAGTGAGAGAACTGGCTTGAAACTCAACATTTTAAACTCTAAGATCATAGCATCCAGTCCCATTACTTCATGGCAAATAGAAGGGGGAAAAGTGGGAATAGTGACATATTTTTTTCTTCTTGAGCTCAAATATCACTCCAGACAAGGACTACAGACATGAAATTCAAAGATGCTTGCTCCTTGGAAATAAAGCAATGATAAACCTAGAGAGCATATTAAAAAGCAGAGACATCACTTGGCCAACAAAGGTCTGTCTAGTCAAAGCTATGGTTTTTCCAGTAGTCATGTATGGATGTGAAAGTTGGACCATAAAGAAGGCTGAGCACCAAAGATTTGATGCTTTTGAACTGTGGTGTTGGAGAAGACTCCTGAGAGTCTTGGATCTTGAGATTGCCATGAGATCGCCTTGGATTGCAAGGTGATGCTAAATGGAAAGTCAGTGCTAAAGGAAATCAACCCTGAATATTCGTTGGAAGGACTAATGCTAAAGCTGAAGCTTCAGTGCTTTGAACACCTGATGCAAAGAGCTGACTCTTTGGACAAGACCCTGATGCTGAGAAAAATAGAAGGCAAAAGGGGAAGTGAGTGACAGTGGATGAGATGTTTAGATAGCATCATTGACTCAGTGGACATGCATTTAAGCAAACTCTAGGATATAGTGGAGGACAGAGGGGCCTGGTATGCTGCAGGTCCATGAGGTTGCAAAGAGTCGAGCATGACTTTAGCAACTGAATAACAACAGAGCCTGAAAGAAAAGTTGAAGTGAAACTCTTTGCAAAATTAAGACACTCAAAAGCAGCCATATATATGTAGGCATTTAGAAAGTCACACACAGGGCACATGCTCAGAAATGAACTTAGAAAACTTAATTTTTTGCTTGGACTGAACACTTGGCTCTGAGAAAGCCCAGCTATGTCTTGAAGGAGTGCTCAAGCAAAGAACCAATCTGCAACAACTTGATGAGCTCCTAGAATTCAAAAAATTTCTGTCAAGTACATTCAAAATAAAGCCCTGGGGGGAGGGTACTTTCAAGATTGTGGAGGAATAAGATGGAGAGACCACACTGCCCCCAAATACATGAAAACTTCATGTGCATATGGAACAACTCCTACAGAACACCTGAATGCTGGCAGAAGACCCCAGACTTCCAAAAAAGGCAAGCCAATCTCCTCAGAATGATGTAGGACAAAAGGTAAAGTTGTTTTTAAAAAGAGAGACAAAGGATTTCGGGACAGGGAAATGCACCTGGGGGGGGGGCACTCATGAAGGAGGAAAAGTTTCCACACACTCAGAAACCTCTCACAGGCACAGTCAGAGGAGAGCTTCAGAACCTCAGAGGGGAACATAGCAACAGGTGCTTGGAAGGAAAAGCAGAGAATTTACCACAAGATCATTGCTAAACAGCACTTCCTAGCCAAGAATTAGTTTACATGCCCACCATTGTGAGTGGATGCTGGGTGCTCAGGCTCAGGCTTTGGAGGTCAAACCCCAGGAAGAGGACTGGGGTTGGCTGCCATGAAGATACTCAGAGGGGGCCAGTACAACACAGCTGAGGGAGTCCACAGAAAAGCCTGGGCCTGCCAAAGAGACAAGAGATCATTTATTTGAGAATGCTCTAACTCCGAGCACTCCCAGAATGCAGGACCCAGCCTTCCTGAGTGCTGTAGTTGGCACAAGCTGACTGCAGCCTGTAACTCCAGAGGTAGAAAAGCTGGTGCAAATGCCAAAGGCAAAACTAGATGCAATTGCAGTTTGGGATACTAGAGGGTGTACATGACCACTTGACTGCTGCCAGGGCTGATGTGGGTATCAGAGGTGGAGGACAGGAGCTTACCATGGGCTCAACACCAGGAGTCACAGCTACCACCAAGCTGTGAGTGGACACAAGTCACTACCCACACCTTCCTGAGAGCCTGAGCAGCTTGACTCTGCTGAGGGACCAACAACCCAGGGCCAACTCCCCTGGGGAAGCACACAACCTGCCTCAGACTGTGGTAACTTCCCAAAAGATTCTGCTGCAGCAGATACTCCCCACACACCCCAACTGTGTCTGCCATACCGCTCCCTCTCCCCAGCTCAACTCAGTAAGTGAGCCTCAATAAGCTGCTACTTTCACCCCCTCTTCTCTGGGCAGAGAGCAGACACAAGAGGGAGGCCTACAAGTAGAGGCAGGGTCAAAACCAAAGCAGACCAACAGTGGGGCTGTGTGAGCAAAGAAGAGGAGGGAGTATCACTTCTGCAGCCTCAGGTAATGGATTAAGTCCTTGGAATTAGCCTGAGATTGTGAATTTATGGGCAAGTGTGGATTTTGGGAACAAGTACAAACTGGAGTAAGGCCAGATCAGTCTGACCTGACCCCACACTATCCACAACAGGTCTGGAGACCATCCTAGAAATACTGGAGAAATTTCTGAGTAGGCAGATTGACTGGAGCACATGGTGTGGAGAGGTAAATGAAGGAATTGCAAATTGCAACCCTGTGGACTGAAGCCCACCAGGCTCCTCTGTCCATTGAATTCTCAAGGCAAGAATACTAGAGTGAGTAGACATTCCCTTCTCCAGGGAATCTTCCCGACCCAGGCATTGAACCCGGATCTCCTGCATTGCAGGCAGATTCTTTACCCTCTGAGCCACCAGAGAAGCCCATTCTTCTTACTATCACTCTCTCTATATATTTCTCTTTTTTTCCTTTTATTCTTTTTCAAATTATTCTACCTTTTTTCTTTATTATTCCTTTAAATTTTTATAACCTAATTTTCCTTTTTTTAAACTATCTTATTTTTAAATAAACTTATTTTCCTACTTTTACAGTATACATTCATTATATTACATTTTCCCCTATGTTTTTGAATATGTATTTTTTCTAGTCTAGTTTTTAGCATCCATTTTCACTTACTGGTTTTTCTACTGGCTTGATTACTCTCCTCTTTTTTGATTCTTGTTTTCATTCTTTTTTTTTTTTCCTCTGTTTTTTTTTTCTCTTCATTTCTCTTTGTGAATCAGTTTCTTTGGCTGTTCTGGGCTGTTGAGTGTTGATTTCACCATTAGTCTTGGGGTTTTGTCTTCTATGCTACGTGACCTGTGAAGGTTTTGTACTACAGTAAAGGGTCAAGATTGAACCCCTAAGGTGGGAGACCCAAGTCCAAGACTCTGGACCATCAGAGAATTCCCAACTCCATGAAACATTAATCAACAAGATCTCTCTCAAAGGTCTCTATCTGAACAATAAGACCAAGCTCCACTCAAAGGCCGGCAAACTCCAGTGCTGGATGCCTCAAACCAAACCTTTAGCACAACAAGAACACAACCCAGCCAATTAGCAGACTGGCTGCCCAAAGCAATACCATGCCTATTGACATCCCAAAACAAATTACTGGACATGGCACTGCCCTTCAGAGAGACGTAATCCAACTCCATCCACAAGAACACAGGCATAAGTCCCCTCAACCAGGAAACCTTCACAAGGCACAGATACAACCCCACCCATGGTGAGCAGGCTCCACAATTAAGAGGAACTAAGACCTCCCAGCCTGCAGAAAGGAGACCCCAAATACAGTAAATTAAAGAAAATGAAAAGAGAGAGAAACATATAGCAGTTGGAGGAACATGGTAAAAACCCACAAGACCAAACAAATGAAGAAGAAATAGACAGTTTGCCTGAAAAAAAGAATTCAAAGTAATAATAGTAAATATGATCCAAAAACTTGAAAATAAAATGGATGCACAGATAGAAAGGAGGCGCAGATTGAGAAGATACAGGAAATGTTTAACAAAGACCTAGAAGAAGTAAAGAATTGAAAATCATCAATGAACAGCAAAATAATTGAGATTAAAAATACATTAGAGGGAAACAATAGCAGAATAGCTGAGGTAGAGCTGCAAGATAGAATGGTGAAAATAACTGAAGCAGAGCAGAATAAATAAAAGAGAATCAAAAGAAATGAGGACAGCCTCAGAGACCTCTCAGTTCAGTTCATTTCAGTCGCTCAGTCGTGCCCGACTCTTTGCGACCCCATGAATCATAGCACACCAGGCTTTCCTGTCCATCACCATCTCCCGGAGTTCACTCAGATTCACGTCCATCGAGTCTGTGATGCCATCCAGCCATCTCATCCTCGGTCATCCCCTTCTCCTCCAGCCCCCAATCCCTCCCAGCATCAGAGTCTTTTCCAATGAGTCAACTCTTCGCATGGGGTGGCCAAAGTACTGGAGTTTCAGCTTCAGCATCATTCCCTCCAAAGAAATCCCAGGGCTGATCTCCTTCAGAATGGATTGGTTGGATCTCCTTGCAGTCCAAGGGACTCAAGAGTCTTCTCCAACACCACAGTTCAAAGCATCAATTCTTTGGCACTCAGCCTTCTTCACAGTCCAACCCTCACATCCATACATAACTACTGGAAAAACCATAGCCTTGACTAGACAGACCTTAGTCGGCAAAGTAATGTCTCTGCTTTTGAATATGCTATCTAGGTTGGTCATAACTTTTCTTCCAAGGAGAAAGCATTTTTTAATTTTATGGCTGCAGTCACCATCTGCAGTGATTTTGGAGCCCCCCAAAATAAAATCTGACACTGTTTCCACGGTTTCCCCATCTATTTCCCATGAAGTGATGGCACTGGATGCCATGATTTTCGTTTTCTGAATGTTGACTTCTGGGACAACATTAAGTGTCGGGGAGTGTTTAACAGGAAGATTCCTACATGCTGTTTCTCACAAGTCCTTTGTTTCTTTTCAAGCAGAGCAGCCCGCCGCTCCCAGGAACTGAGGTCATTGTGTGAGACAGGCTTGAATCTCCTTTAGTAAACATTCTTTTTATGACAAAACTTCTTAGTCTCGATCCTCCTTCTTGAGATATGGATCGTCTCCTGACCTTGTGACCATTATTAATCCCTTGTTCCCTTGGTAATTGTTGCTGTATGTTTGGTTTTCTGATCTTTATCATTGTCGTAAGAAACTTCTTGTACCACAGCCTATATACACTCATAGAAAAATCATTAAAGCACATTTGCTCCATCAGAGCTTGGGTCCCTGTGTCTTTCTTTCTTTTTTTCCTCTCCCTCTCCCTCCCTCCCTCCCTCCCTCCCTCCAGCTTTCCCTCTTTCACTTTCTTATCATCAACTCCGGACCACCAGGTCCCGGTCCATTAAAGGACCCCAACAATTAAGTGCAACAACATTCGAACTATAGGGGTCACAGAAGAGGAAAAGAAGAGAAGAAGAAGAGAAAACGTTTGAGAATATATTTGAGGAGATTATAGATGAAAACTTCCCCAACATGGGGAAGGAAATAACTACCCAAGTCCAGGAAGCCCAGAGACTCTCACACAGGATAAACCCAAGGAGAAACATCCTAAAACACATATTAATCAAAATAATGAAAATTAAACACAAAGAACAAATATTAAAAGCAGCAAGGGAAAATGAACAAGTAACATACAAGGGAATCCCCATAAGGATAACAGTTGATCTTTCAACAGAAACTATGCAGACCAGAAGGCAGTGGCAGGATATACTTAGAGTGGTGAAAAGAAAAAAAAACTATAGCCAAGATTGCTCTATCCAGCACTTATTTCATTCAGATTCAAAGGAGAAACCAAAAGCTTTACAGATAAGCAAAAGTTAAGAGAATTCAGCACCACCACAGCAGGGCTTCCCTGGTAGCTCAGCTGGTAAAGAATCTGCCTGCAATGCAGGAGACCCTGGTTTGATTTCTGAGTTTGGAAGATCCACTGGAAGAGGTATAGGCTACCCACACCAGAATTTTTGGATGTCCATGGTGGCTCATCTGGTAAAGAATCCACCTGCAATGTGGGAGACCTGGGTTTGATCCCTGGGTTGGGAAGATCCCCCGAAGAAGGGAGCAGCTACCCTGAATATTCCAGTATTCTGCCCTGGAGAAATCTATGGGCAGTATAGTCTATGGGGTTACAAAGAGTTGGACACAACTGAGTCACTTTCACTTCACTAAACCAGCTTTACAACAAATGCTAAAGGAATTTCTAGACAGGAAACACAAGAGAAAGAAAAGGCCTACAAAAACCAAACCCTAAATGATAAAGTAAATGGTAATAGACTCATACATATCAATAATTATCTTAAATGTAAGTGGATTAACTGCTCCAACACAAAGATACAAATTGGCTGAATGGATACAAAAACAAGAACCCTATATATGCTATCTACAAGAGACCTACCTCAGACCTATGGATACATACAGACTGAAAGGGAGGAGCTAGAAAAAATATTGCATGCAATTGGAAATCAAAATATAGAGAGGATAGCAATACTCATATCAGAAAAAAATAGACTTTAAAATAAGGACCATTACAAGAGACAAGGTAAGACACTACATAATGGTGAATCCAAAATGAATATATAACAATTAAAAATATATATGCACCCAACAAAGGAGCACCTCAAGGCAAATGCTAGCAACTATTAAAGGGGAAATCAACAGTAAGACAATAATAGTGGGGAACATTAAAACCCCACACATACCAATGGATAGATCATCCAGAGAGAAAATTAATAAGGAAACACAAGCTTTAAATGACACATTGGAAAAGTTGAGCCTAATTGCTATCTACAGGGCATTTCATCTAAAAACAGTAGATTTCACTTGTTTCTCAAGTGTACATGGAACATTCTCCAGGGAAGATAATATCTGGAGTCAAAAATCAAGCCTTGGTAAATTTTTTAAAGTTGCAGTCATTTCAAGCATCTTTTCTGATAACAGTGCTATAAGATTAGATATCAACTACAGGAAAAAACAAAATATAAAAAACACAAACACGTGGAAACTAAACAATATGATTCTAAATAATCAAGAGGTCACTGAAGAAATTAAAAAGGAAATTAAAAAAATATCTAGAAACAAGTGACAAAGAAAAAATGACAACTCAAAACCTATAAGATCAGTAAGACCAGTGCTGAGAAATTTGTAGCAATACAATCTTATCTCAGGAAACAAGAAAAATCTTAAACAACCTAAAATTACACCTAATGAACTAGGAAAAGAAGAACAAAAAATTCCAAAGTTAGTATAAGGAAAGAAATGATAAAGATCAGGGCAGAAGTAAGTAAGAAAGAAAGAAAGGGAAAAATAGCAAAGATCAGTAAAACTAAAAGTTGGCTCTTTCAGAAAATAAACAATTGAAAAACGATTAGACTCATCTGGAAAAAAGGGATAAGACTCAAATCAATCAAATTACAAATGAAAAAGAAGTTACAACAGACAATACAGAAATGCAAAGGATCATGAGCCTACTATGAGCAGCTATATGCTAATAAAATAGACAACTTGGAAGAAATGGACAAATTCTTAGAAAAGTATAACCTTCCAAAACCGAACCAAGAAGAAATAGAAAAAATGAATAGACCAATCATAAGTTTGGAAATTGAAACTGTAATAAAAAATATTTCAACAAATGAAAGACCAGGACCAGATGGCTACACAGGTGAATTCTACCAGAAGTTTAGCGAAGAGCTAAGACCTCTCCTGCTCAAACTCTTTCAGAAAATTTCACAGGGAGGAAAACTTCAAAACTCATTCTGAGTTCACCATCACCCTGATACCAAAACCAGACAAAGATGTTACAAAAAAAGAAAATATCAGGCCAATATCACTTATAAACATAGATGCAAAATTCACCAACAAAATTCTAGCAAACAGAATCAACAACATATTTAAAAAGATCATACATCATGATCAACTGGGCTTTATCACAGGGATGCAAGGATTCTTCAATATACCCAAATCAATCAATGTGATACGCCACATTCATAAACTGAAGGATAAAAGCCACCTGATCATCTAAATAGATGTAGAGAAAGCTTTTGACAAAATTTAACATCCATTTATGATAAATACTCTCCAGAAAGTAGGCACAGAAGGAACATACATCAACACAATAAAGGTTACATATGGCAAATCTACAGCAAACATTTTTCTCAATGGTGAAAAACGGAAAACATTTCCCCTATAATCAGGAAAAAGAGAAGGGTGCCCACATTCACCACTATTATTCAACATAGTTTTGGAAGTCCAAGGCACAGCAGTCAGAGAAGCAAAAGAAATAAAATGAATCCAGGTGGGAAAAGACGTAAAGCTCTCACTGTTTGCAGATGACATGATTCTTTAAATAGAAAACTCTAAAGATGCCACCAGAAAATTACCAGAGCTAATCGATGAATATAGTAAAATTAATTATATATAATTAATATATATTATATTAATATATATAACATATAATTAATATATTAATTAATATATATCAATATATATAATTAATATATTAATATATATAAAATTAATACAGAGAAATCCCTTGAATTCCTATATACTAACAAAGAAAAATCAGAAAGAGAAATTAAGGAAATGTTGTTACCATTGCAACAGAAAGAATAAAATACCTTGGAATAAATCTTCCTAAAGAAACAAAAGATCTGTATGCAAAGAACGATAAGATACTGATGAAAGAAATCAAACACAACACAAACAGATGGAGAGATATACCATGTTCCTAGTTTGGAAGAATCAATATTGTGAAAATGACTATCCTACCCAAAGCAATCTACAGATTCAATGTAATCCCTATCAAACTGCCAATCACATTTTTCACAGAACTGGAACAAATAATTTCACAATTTTTATGAAATTACAAAAGACCCTGAATAGTCAAAACAATCTTGAGAAAGAAAAATGGAGCTAGAGAAATCAATCTTCCTGACTTCAGACTGTACTACAAAGCTGCAGTCACCAAGACAGTATGGTACTGGTACAAAACCAGAAATATAGACCAATGGAACAAGATAGAAAGCCCAGGGATAAACCCACATACCTATGAGCACCTTATCTTTGACAAAGGAGGCAAGAATATGCAATGGAGAAAAGACAGCCTTTTCAGACAGCTGGGAAAACTGGAAAGCTGCATGTAAAAGAATGAAACTAGAACACCTCCTAAAACTGTACACAAAAATAAACTCAAAATGAATTAAAGAATAAATGTAAGGCCAAAAACTATGAAGTTCTTAGAAGAAAATGTAAGCAGCACACCCCTTGACATAAATCACAGCAAGATCCTCTATGATCCACCTCCTAGGTTAATGGAAATAAAAACAAAAATAAACAAGTGATACCTAATGAAACTTAAAAGCTTTTGCATATCAAAAGAAACTATAAACAAGGTGAAAGACAACTCTCAGAATGGAAGAAAGTAATAGGAAATGAAATAACTTACAAATGATTAATCTCCAAAATATACAAGCAGCCATACAGCTTAGCACCAGAAACACAAACAACCCAATCAAAAAGTGGGCAGAAAATGTAAACAGACATTTTTCCAAAGAAGACATACAGATGGCTAATAAATACATGAAAAGATGCTCAGCATTGCACATTATTAGAGAAATGCAAATCAAAACTACAATGAAGTATCACTTCATTTTAGTCAGAATGGCCATTACTATAATATCTACAAACAATAAATGCTGGAGAGGGTGTGGGTAAAATGGAACCCTCTTGCATTGTTGGTGGGAATGTAATTTGATACAGCTACTATGGAGAACAGCATGGAGAGTCCTTAAAACACTAGGAATAAAGCTCCCATATGACCCAGTGAGATATGACCATATCCCACTACTGGGTATATACCCTGAGGAAACCATAACTGAAAAAGACACATGTAACTCAATGTTCATTGCAGCGCTATTTACAATAGCTGGGACATGGAAAGATGAATGGGTAAAGAAGTTGTGGTACATATACACAAGGGATTTTTTACTCAGTGATTAAAAGGAACACATTTGACTCAGTTCTAATGAGGTGGATGAACCTAGAGCCTATTATATACAATGAAGTAAGTCAAAAAGAGAAAAAACAAATATCATATATTAACACATATATATGGAATCTAGAAAGTTGGTACTGATGAACCTATTCACAGGGTAGCAATGGAGACACAGACATAGAGAACAGACTTGTGGATGCAGTGGGGGGAGGAGAGTTGGGAAGAATGAGTGAGCAGCATTGGAACTTATGCATTACCACATGTAAAATAGATAGCCAGTGGGAATTTGCTCTATGATCCCCAGGAGCTTAAACCTGGTGCTCTGTGACTACCTAGAGTCTAGAATGGGGTGGGAGGTGAAAGGGAAGTTCAAGATGGAGGATATATATGTATGCCTATGGTTGATTCATGTTGATGCATGGCAGAAACTAACACAATATTGTAAAGCAATCATCCTCCTATTAAAAATAAGTAAATAAATTTCTGGATCTCTCTCTTTCCTAGAGCAGTCCTTCATATTCAGGGGAAAATTTGCTCTCAATGCATTGCCCTGTGGAGGACTGGAGCATGGGAGACCAGTGTGGTGAAGATTGCCCTGTGAATAAATAAACTGCTCTTTGGCTTCCAGTTCAAGATAGAGGACTAGAAGGACATGTGCTCATCTCCTCCTGTGACAGCACCAAAGTTGCAACTAGCTGTTGAACAACCATCTACAGGAGAATGCTGGAACTGACCAAAAAAAGATACCACATGTCCGAAGGCAAAGAAGAAGCCACAGCAAGATGGTAGGAGGGGCACAATCACAATAAAATCAAATCCCATACCCGATGGGTGGGTGATCCACAAACTGCAGAACAATAATACCAAAGAAGTTCTCCTACTGTTGTGAAGATTCTGAACCCCATGTCAGGCTTCCCAGCCTGGGTATCTGACAAAGAGACGTGGAATTCCCAGGGAATCTGACCTTGAAGGCCAGAGGGATTTAATCATAGGCATTCCACAGGCCTGGGGAAAACATAGACTCCCAGTCTTGGAGAGCAGAAACAAAATCTTGTGTGCACAAATACCCAGAGGAAAGGAGCAGTGACTCCACAGGAAACTGAGCCAAAACTACCTACTAGTGTTGGAGCGTCTCCTGTGGAGGCATGGGTCAGCAGGGGCTCACCACAGGGTCAGGGGCACTGACAGCAGCAGTCCTAAAGGTCCTCCTTGGCATAAGCCCTCTTGGAGGTTGCCATTAAACCTACCATAGAGCCAAGAGCTGGGTCACCTCAAGCCAAACAAGGGAGGGAGCCCATCCTTACCCATCAGCAGATAATTGAATTAAAGCTTTACTGAGCAAGGCCCTGCCCATCATAGCAAGACAACAGTTTTCCCCACAGCCAGTCCCTCCCATCAGAAAGCTTGCACAAGCCATTTAGCCTTCTTAATCAGAGGGCAGACAAAAGAAGCAAGAAGAAAAACAACTCACAGTGGCTAGAATGAAAACCACACTATTGAACATTAATCAGAATGAAACAACAGAGGGTTATGTCCCAGATAAAGGGACAAAATAAAACCTCAGAAAAACAACTAAATGAAGTGGATAAAGGCAACCTTCCAGAAAAATAAGTCAGAAAAATGATAGTGAAAATGATCCAGGATCCTGGGGAAACAATGGAGAAGATGCAAGAAATATTTCCCAAAGTCCTACAAGAACAAAAGAAGAAACAGAGATGAATAATACGGTAGAAGAAATCAATAGCAGAATAAATGAGACAGAAGAACAGATAAATTACCTGGAGGACAGAATGGTGGAGATAACTGCTGTGCAACAGAATGAAAAAATAAAGACAGCTTAAGAGACCTCTGGGACAACATTAAATACATCAATATTCACATGATTGGGGTCCTAGAAGGAGAAGAGAGAGAGAAAGGACCTTAGGTAATATTTGAAGAGATAATAGCTGAAAAGTTCCCTAACATGGGAAAGGAAATAGTCAACCAAGTCTAGGAAGCAGAGTCCCAGGCAGGATAAACCCAAGGAGGAACACACTGAGACACACAGTAAACAAACTGACAACAATTGAAGACAAAGATAAAATATTAAAATCAACAAGGGAAAGACAAGTAATAACATTCAAGGTAACTCCCATCAGGTTATCAGCTGATTTCTCAAAAGAAACTCTACAAGCCAGAATCGAATGGCATAATATATTTGAAGTGATAAAAGGGAAGAACCTACAACCAAGAATACTTTACCAGCAAAACTACTATTCAGAGTTCATAGAGAAATCAAAAGCTTTCCAGACAAGCAAAATTTAAGAGAATTTAGCACCACCAAACCAATTTTACAACAAATGCTAAAGGAACTTCTCTAGGCAGGAAACACAAGACAAGAAAAAGACCTACACAAAATAAACCCAACAACTATTATATATAAAGCAGACAAACAATAAGGACATACTGTATAGCACAGAACTGTACTCATTATCTTATAATAAAGTATAATGGAAATGAATTTTAAAGATACATTTATGTGCATATTTTATATAAATGTGAAAGACAGTCCTTTAACCCATTTTGCTTCATTAGAAACACTTAAACTATAAGAATCTATTAGAAAGCAGATATATGTATATGTATAACTGCTTCACTTTGCTGTACACCTAAAACCAACACAATATTGTAAGTCAACTATACTTCAATTATTTGGGGCTGGTGCACTGAGACGACCCAGAGGGATAGTATGGGGAGGGAGGAGGGAGGGGGGTTCAGGATAGGGAACACGTGTATACCTGTGGCTGATACATGTTGATATCTGGCAAAACCAATACAATACTGTAAAGTAATTAATCTTCAATTAAAAGAAATAAATTTATATTTAAAAGTAAAAAAAAATAAGAATATGGTAATAGGATCATACATATCAATAATTACCTTTAAAAAATGGATTAAATGCACCAACTGAAAGATGTAAATTGGCTGGGTGGATGAAAACATGTGTATGTCCACTTACCACATCAGTCTTTTACCCTCCAAATTGTATGCAATTATTTTATATTGTTAGGTTAATCATATTCCCAATATAGCTTGCAATTATAATTATCTTTTATTTTTTGTCTGGCTATTGATTGTGAAAACTTATAAACATCTTTCACTATTGTGATTATGTAACTATTACTCCATGAAATTAAAAGATGCTTGCTCTTTGGAAGAAAAGCTATGACAAACCTAGACAGTGTATTAAAAAGTAGAGACATTACTTTGCCGGAAAAGGTCCATATAGTCAAAGCTATGGTTTTTCCAATAGTCATGTATGGATGTGAGAGTTGGACCATAAAGAAAGCTGAGCACTGAAGAATTGATGCTTTTGAACTGTGGTGTTGGAGAAGAGTTTTGAGAGTCCCTTGGACAGCAAGGAGATCAAACCAGTCCATTGTAAAGGAAATTTGTACTGAATATTCATTAGAAGGACTGATGCTGAAGCTGAAGCTCCAATACTTTGGCCATCTGATGTGAAGAATTGACCCATTAGAAAAGACTCTGATGCTGGGCAAGATTGAAGACAACAAGAGAAGGGGATGACAGAGGATGAGATGGTTGGATGGCATCACTGACTTGATGAACATGCATTTGAGCAAGCTCTGGGAATTGGTGATGGACAGGGAAGCCTAGCATGCTGCTGTCCATAGGGTCATAAAGAGTCAGACATGACTGAGTGACTGAACTGAACTATTACTCACTTAATGCAATTGTATCATGACTGATCAACAGAAAATAATAGAATTCTATATCACTAATAGTACCATTTAATATAAAAACCTGTAATCCCTTTTTAAAATCCAGATGCATATAAGAATTATCTTGCAATTTTTAAAAAATACAAATGCCCAGGTATTGCTTTTCTTCTCCAAACTCCAGATATGCTTCTAATGAGCAGCCATGTTTAAAAACAACTTTACTATTTGATGAGCTTTTAATTTTATCTAGTTTGTTTCACTTGTTCCATTTCATATTCACTGCTCCCACTTCATTTAGTTTATGTTTTCCAATTTCTCCATCTCTTCTTTTTTCTTTGATGTTCTTTCTCAAGCCTTTATCAAGCATACTAGAAAAAGTTTTGCATACATATATATATAAATTATACAATATATACATTTTAGAAAACTTACAAACTTTTGCCTAACTAAAAATTTATGACATTTGATTCCATTTGTTTGACTTAGTGAAAGTGAAATAGTGAAAGTTACTCAGTGATGTCCAACTCTTTGCAACCCCATGGACTAAAGCCTGCCAGGCTCCTCTGTCCATGAAATTCTCCACTGGAGTGAGTAGCCATTCCCTGCTCCAGGGGATCTTCCCAACCCAGGGATCAAACTCAGATCTTCCATATTTCAAGTGGATTCTTTACTATCTGAGCCACCAAACAAGCCCTTAATATGAATAGAATGTTAGATTTCTGATTTAATAAAATAGACATGCAACAAGCAACAAATGCTTACTGTATAGCACTGGGAACTTTAGCCAATATCTTATAATAACCTATAACAAAAAATAATCTGAAAAATAATATGTATTTATGTGTATAACTGCATCACATTGCTTTGCATGTGGAACAGTGTAAGCTAAGTACATTTCAATAATATATATATATATAAAGAAAAAAATCTCATTAAAACATTAATGGAACATGAGCTAATAGAACAAAGACTATAGTGGTCATATATGACAATGACCATATTACCAAAATAGTTTGAAACTCTCAAAACAGACAACTGCAACCTTAAACAATAATAATAATGAAAGCTCTAAGGAAGAGAGAAAATTTTATTTGTAAATACCCAACTTTCAACTAAAAAAATCAAAGAACACACAGAGAAACAGAAGAACGTTGCCTATTCAAAGGGACAAAATGAATTGACAAAACCATTCCTGAGGAAGCCCAGATATAGGACATACTAGACAGACATTTTTTACCAACTTTGCTAAGATATAACTTACATATAACACTGTGAAAGATTAAGGTGTACAGGTGATGATTTGATATCATATGTATTACAAAATGATTTCTGTGATAAAGCTGGTTAACATCTATCTCCTCACATAATTACTGTATTATTTTGTGGCGATCTTCTCTCCTCACAACTTTCAAGTGTATAACAGAATTGTCATAGTCATCACACTAAATATTAGATTCCCCAAACTTATTCATTCTAACTGAAAATTTGTGCTTTTTATTCAACATGTCTCCTTTTTTCCAGTTTCCAGTCTCTTGCAACCATCATTCATTCACTCTGTTTTGATGAGTTTTACTTTTCTAAAAAAAAATTCCCCATACAAGTGAGAGTAAACAGTATTTGTCTTCCTCAATATGACTTATTCTACTCATCATAATGCCTTCAAGGTCGATCCATGTTGTCACAAATGGTAATGTTCCTGGTGAATTTGAGGGTTTCATGTCTTGTCACTGAAAGAATTCAGTGAGAAAGAAGGTTATTGATAAGAAGTAGATTTATTTAGAGAGAAACACATTTCACAGGCAGAGGTTGGGCCATCTCAGAAGAGGAGAGAGCCTCCAAATATGACATGGTTAGTTTTCAGTAGTTAGATAATTTCATAGGCTAATGAGTAGGACCAACTATTTCAGGGAGGGAGTGGGGATTACCAGGAATTGGGCCACCACTCACGTTTTGGCCTTTTATGTTTGGTCTCAGAACTGTCATGGAGCTTATGGGTGTGTCCTTTAGTATGTTAATGTATTACAATGAGTGTATAATGAGGTTCAAGGTCTGCTGCTGCTGCTGCAAAGTCGCTTCAGTCGTGTCCGACTCTCTGCGACCCCATAGACGGCAGCCCACCAGGCTCCCCCGTCCCTGGGATTCTCCAGGCAAGAACACTGGAGTGTGTTGCCACTTTCTTCTCCAATGCATGAAAGTGGAAAGTGAAAGTGAAGTCACTCAGTCGTGTCTGATTCCATAGACTGCAGCCTACCAGGCTCCTCCACCCATGGGATTTTCCAGGCAAGATTACTGGAGTGGGTTGCCATTGCCTTCTCCGGGTTCAAGGTCTACTAGAAGTCAAATCTTCTGCTATCTTGGACACAGTTGGTTCTAACTAGTCTTTGTCTTGTCCAATACATGCTGGAATGTGAAGTCAAGAGGGCCTTAGAAAGCATCACTATGAACAAAGCTAGTGGAGGTGATGGAATTCCAGTTGAGCTATTTCAAATCCTGAAAGATGATGCTGTGAAAGTGCTGCACTCAATATGCCAGCAAATTTGTAAAACTCAGCAGTGGCCACAGGACTGGAAAAGGTCAGTTTTCATTCCAATTCCAAAGAAAGGCAATGCCAAAGAATGCTCAAACTACCACACAAATGCACTTATCTCACATGCTAGTAAAGTAATGCTCAAAGTTCTCCAAGCCAGGATTTAGTAATATGTGAACTGTGAACTCCCTGATGTTCAAGCTGGTTTTAGAAGAGGCAGAGGAACCAGAGATCAAATTGCCAACATCCACTGGATCATCGAAAAAGTAAGAGAGTTCCAGAAAAATATCCATTTCTGCTTTATTGACTATGCCAAAGCCTTTGACTGTGTGGATCACAATAAACTGGAAAATTCTGACAGAGATGGGAATACTAGACCACCTGACCTGCCTCTTGAGAAATCTGTATGCAGATCAGGAAGCAACAAGTTAGAACTGAACATGGAACAACAGACTGGTTCCAAATAGGAAAACGAGTACATCAAGGCTGTATATTGTCACCCTGCTTATTTAACTTATATGCAGAGTACATCATGAGAAACACTGGACTGGAAGAAACACAAGCTGGAATCAAGATTGCCAGAAGAAATATCAATAAGCTCAGATATGCAGATGACACCACCCTTATGGCAGAAAGGGAAGAGGAGCTAAAAAGCCTCTTGATGAAAACGAAAGAGTAGAGTGAAAATGTTGGCTTAAAGGTCAACATTCAGAAAACGAAGATCATGGCATCTGATCCCATCACTTCACGGGAAATTGCCGGGGTCCAGCCCCGGTGGATCCAGGGAATTTGAAGGGTGGATGGCATTGGCGTGGAAAGACTTGTTTATTGATTGATATAAGATTAGATTAAGAAACTATAGCGTAGTAGGAAGATCAAGTGGAGGAAGAGGGCTGAATAGCTTGGTTTACGCGGAAGACCAACAAAATTCCAGACAAGGAATTTGCACCATCTACGTTGGGCCACTGGCGCCCGCTTGAATATCTAAGGGTTCCTCGCCTTAAGCTCCCTTTCGCGCGGGTCTTAACAGCCAGGGCAAGTAAGTAGATCTGGCGAGCCTCCGTGCCCCAGGTGGAGATTCAGCCTGAAGTTAAAGTAAAGAGCAGAGAGAGGGAAAGGGAGAGAAGAAGAGAGAGAGAAAGACACGGGGGGAGCCAGAGTCCCAAGAAACCAGGCCGAGAGACTAGTTTGAGAAGCTGGTCCGAGAAACTGGTCCCATCCTTTATTGTTCAGAAGCCCTTTTATACTTTTGATAAAATATGGAGATCAATGGGTAACACAAAATTATGTATCCTTCGCAACCCAGATTCTTTCCATATATCATTTTGTATACAAAAGGTCTCAGGTGATTTACATTATCTTTTGGCCAAGACGCTTGTTAACACTTTTTGGCTCTCTTCCTTAATGAATGTTAATTTTGTTTCCCCTGAAGTGTTTTTCTTTAATCTACATCTCCTTAAAGCGCTAAAGTTACATCTCTATAGAACAAAGGTGCAGTGGGTTATAACAAAGAAGATACTTAACTCAAAGATCTAATGTTGCTAATACAAGGTCTACTACTTGTTTTTCTATATACCAACTATATCTACAAATAAAGGATATGAAAATTTAGCAGCAAGCATTGATTCAACAAATGAAACTTTTAATCAGTCCTATTTTAAAGATTTTGACTCCTCAGAAGCTCCCACATTCCTAGGATGTTTTAAGCTTCCTGTGCCTCCTGCGGTCAGGAGGCCTCAAACAATCACATGCGCAGCTGTACGAGTCCTGCAGGCAGGCTAGAAAGCCATCAGAGGGGTTTTTGGATTGAAACACTCTTTCAAATGCAGAAGACTAAAGCCCTGAATTGACTGTTTCTAGAAAATGTCAGAAGAGTGGAAAAGCAGAGCACAAAAACCGGCAGATTTTTGTTGGGGTACATGCTTAGGAATTTCCAGAGGGGGCCCCTGAAGTCTGAGCACGCCTTGTGTATGTCAGCTTCCTTCCTCATGACCTTGTCACGGGCAGGATTCCTCACACTGGCTCCCAGCAGGAAATAGATGGGGAAATGTGGAAACAGTGTCAGACTTTATTTTGGGGGGCTCCAAAATCACTGCAGATGGTGACTGCAGCCATGAAATTAAAAGACGCTTACTCCTTGGAAGAAAAGTTATGATCAACCTAGATAGCATATTCAAAAGCAGAGACATTACTTTGCCAACTAAGGTCCATCTAGTCAAGGCTATGGTTTTCCCAGTGGTCATGCATGGATGTGAGAGTTGGACTGTGAAGAAGACTGAGCACCGAAGAACTGATGCCTTTGAACTGTGGTGTTGGAGAAGACTCTTGAGAGTCCCTTGGACTGCAAGGAGATCCAACCAGTCCATTCTGAAGGAGATCAGCCCTGGGATTTCTTTGGAGGGAATGATGCTGAAGCTGAAACTCCAGTACTTTGGCCACCTCATGCGAAGGGTTGACTCATTGGAAAAGACTCTGATGCTGGGAGGGATTGGGGTCAGGAGGAGAAGGGGACGACTGAGAATGAGATGGCTGGATGGCATCACGGACTCGATGGACGTGAATCTGAGTGAACTCCGGGAGTTGGTGATGGACAGGGAGGCCTGGCGTGCTGCTATTCATGGGGTCGCAAAGAGTCAGACAGGACTGAGCAACTGAACTGACTGACTGATGGATGGCTATGCGATTCTTTAAAAGGTTGTGTTCTACTCCCTTCCCTTCTATTCAGTAAGACTTCCTTCCTTTTTATGGAACTTAATACTGCATCGTATATATATTAAATTTAAAAAATCAATTCATCTGTCTATGGACACTTAGATTATTTCTATGTCTTGGCTCTTATGAATAATGCTGTAATGAATATGAGGGTGCAGATAACCTCATTGAAATACTTATTTCATTCATTCATATATATATATATACACAAGGGTAGGATTGTTATATGGTACACTAGTTCTATTTTTTTTTTTTTTTTGAGGAAACTTAATACTTTTTTCCATAGTGGTTCTTCCAATTTACATTTCCACCAACAAGGCACTCAGTTCAGTTCAGTTCAGTTGCTCAGTTGTGTCCAACTCTTTGCGACCCCATGAATCACAACACACCAGGCCTCCCTGTCCATCACCAACTCCTGGAGTTCATCCAGACTCACGTCCATTGAGTTGGTGATCCCATCCAGCCATCTCATCCTCTGTCGTCCCTTTCTCCTCCTGCCCCCAATCCCTCCCAGCATCAGAGTCTTTTCCAATGAGTCAACCCTTCGCATGAGGTGGCCAAAGTACTGGAATTTCAGCTTCAGCATCATTCCCTCCAAAGAAATCCCAGGGCTGATCTCCTTCAGAATGGATTGGTTGGATCTCCTTGCAGTCCAAGGGACTTGCAAGAGTCTTCAGATTTCTCATTGTAGTGGCCTCTCTACAGTGCATGGGCTTCAGCAGTTGCAGTGTACAGGCTCAGTAGTTGTGATACATGGGCTTAGGTGCTCTGAGATATGTGAATATTCCCAGACCAGGGACTGAACCCATGTCCCCTACATTGGCAAATGATTTCTTAATCACTGGACCACGAGGGAAGTCCTCTTGATTTTTTTTATAATAACCATCTCAATAGAGGTAGGTTGATGTCTCAATATGGCTTTGATTTGCATTTCAATAATGGTTAATAATGTTAAGCATCATTTTATGTACCTGTTTTCAAGGGGATATCCCAGAATTCAAGGCAGCAGAAATGTGCACACTTTTTTTTAATACAATGAGTGAAAA
This sequence comes from Ovis canadensis, assembly GCF_042477335.2. Classification (NCBI taxonomy): domain Eukaryota; kingdom Metazoa; phylum Chordata; class Mammalia; order Artiodactyla; family Bovidae; genus Ovis; species Ovis canadensis. Next base: position 69,169,613 of record NC_091727.1, read on the forward strand.
GGAGAGATTGCTTCTTTTTTGTGATACTCTGCTCTCACCTACAGAAAAACAGCTAAGAAGCTATTTCCTTGACATAAAATCCACCGCAGCAGACATACTCAAATAGATAAGAAGCAGAAAGCACTATTTACAATAGCCAGCACATGGAAGCAACATAGATGTCCACTGAAAGGTGTATGAATAAAGAAGTTTTGGTACATATATACAGTGGAATATTACTCAGCCATTAAAAGAAATGAATTTGAGTCAGTTAAACTCAGGTGGATGAACCTAGAACCTGTTATACAAAGTGAAGTAAGTCAGAAAGAGAAAAACAAATATCAGATATTAACACATAAATATGAAATCTAGAAAATAATGATATTGATGAACCTACTTGCAGGGCAGGAATAGAGATGCAGATGTAGAGAATGGACTTGCAGACACAGCAGGGAAAAGAGAGGGTGGGATGAATTGAGAGAGTAGCACTGACACAAATACTTTACCATATGTAAAAGAGATAGCTAATGGGAAGTTGCTGTATAACACAGGGAGCTCAGCCTGGTGTTCTATGACAACCTAGAGGGGTAGGATTGGGAGGCGGATGGGAGGGAGGCTCAAGAGGGAAGGGATACATTTATACTTATGGCTGACGTGGGTTATTATATAACAGAAACCAACACAATATTGTAAAACAATCATCCTCCAATTAAAAATAAGTAAGAAGCAGAAGAAACATGATGTTCCTCTTGAAATTCTGGCTTCTCCATAGCTACAGAAATAAATTGGAAATGAAGAAGTGGGAAGACTTAGACCTATTTCACCTATGCTGAATGATCAAATTAATGCATAGAGGGGATTGAAATGAATAGAAACAGATACACTGGAGTATAGGGACTACAGACCACATCTTAGGCTGGCTATAAAACAAACCACAAAAATTTTTAAAGAATTGAAATCATATGGAGTAGGTAGTCTGACAATAATGTAATAAAACTAGAAAGCAACAGAAATACAATAGGAAAGCCTTTAAATACTTGGGAAATAGACAAAACATTAACAAAAAATCAGTGGGTCAAATTGGAAATCTGAAAAGAAATAAAAATATGTAGAATGGAATAAAAATGTAAATGCAACATAACAGAATATTTAGACTGCAGCTAAAGCTGTGCTGAATGGGAAATTAATAGCACTAAATGCTTACCTTAGAAAAGAAAACATATCTTAAATCCATAATCTAAATTTCTACTTCAAGAAACTTGAAAATAGAAGAGCAAAACAAAAAAAAAAAAGCAAGCAGAAAGAAGGAAATAAAACAAAAATTAATAAAATTAAAGCACAAAAATAATAAAGAAAATAAATTTTTAAAAATATGTATTTAGAAAAGCTCATTAAAATTTATAAACCTTTAGCAAGACTAACAAAGATAAAAAGAGAAGACATAAATTGCCATTATAAGGCATAAAATAGGAAATATCATTACAGATATTATAACCATTAAAAGAAAATAGAGTATTGACAAAGAGTCTCTCCTTGACCAAACTTTAGTCTTTAGTCAAGTTCTTCTGAATCCTCTTTTCAACTAGGCCTTGATCTTTGGACTTCCATGTTTATCTTTGCATTGTCCAATTGTAGTAAGAATCCAACCATTTAAAGTCAGTTTAACAAAAATCCCCACTCTAGATATCTATCACTCTTTATATCTGATTAAATTCTTCATCCCTCACCATCCCTCAGGTGATATCTAATCCCTCTAGACTACCTTTGGGATTCCTATGGTGGCTCAGATGGTAAAGAATCCACCTGCAATGTAGGAGACCCAGGTTCGATCCTTGGGTTGGGAAGATGCCCTGGAGGAGGGCATGGCAACCCACTCCAGTATTCTTGCCTGGAGAATTCCATAGACATAGGAGCCTGGCAGACTACAGTCCATAAGGATGCAAAGAGTTGGAAACAACTGAATGACTAACCCTTTCAGGCTACCTTTAGCAAAAATCCTTTTAAGTCAATTTAGCCAGTGAAAGTGAAAGTTCGGTGGTGTCCAACTCTTTGAGAACCCATGGACTATAGAGTCCATGGAATTCTTTAGGCCAGAATATTCGGATGGGTAGCCTTTCCCTTCTCCAGGGGAATCTTCCCAACCCAGGGATCGAACTCAGGTCTCTCATATTGCAGGTGGATTCTTTAACAGCTGAGTCACAAAGGAAAACCAAGAATACTGGAGTGGGTAGTCTATCCCTTCTCCAGTGGACTTTCCTGAATCATTCCTTATCCCTGATATTTCCTCTTAGTAATTTTCCATCCACTGACCCCTCCACTCTGTTACTTAGTTATAAATCCTCACCTTTCCTTGTATTCAGAATGATGTTCAATTCTACACAGAGGTCTCTTTTCCCAAATTGCAATATCCTGATTAAATTCTGTTTTTACCACTTTAACTACAATGAAGCTTTGCTTTCCCTTGACAGTATAGATAATTTGCACTAAAATTTTGACAATTTAGAAGAAATGATCCAGTTCCTCAAAAACAGGCCACCACCTAAGAGTAAGGATGGAAGAAGTAGTGTTGGAGGATTGAAGAGAGAAAACAGGTTTTAAAATAACAGGGTGGGCAGGGATGGGGGCATGAGAGAAATGAGCAGTTTGAAGATTTGGACTAAAAATCTGGTGGAAAGATGTTTTAGGTTAAATAGAGACACTGGGAGTTCCAAGGTCTGACAGTGCTCATTCTCTACGATCCAGGTACCTGAGTCCACAGGTGGAGGGGCAGCCTTCCCTACCAGTGCCCCACCGGGTGACAGATTAAATCTGGGATCACATAACTACTGTTCAGTCTACCCTCTGCCTCAGTGAAGTACACCAGGCAATGCCTTCCTTCATTCTACCCCCAGATGGAGATACTCTGCCTCCATTTTACCTGAGTTCCATTTGCCAGGAAGGCTGGACATTCTACAATAGTTCTGAGCCTGTCCTGAGAGCTCCTGGCATCATACGGAGATTTACACAGATGCTTCTGTCTGCCCACATTGCTGCGAGCTACAGCGGTGGCCAGTCTGAGTTTCCTGTAGCTTTCCTCTTCCTTGAGTTCCATGCAGCACCACGCTTTCTAATCACGATTCCCATCAGCACTCCCTGAAGCAGAGTTCCATGTAGGCACCGCACCTCAATGGGATAATTTGAGTACCCAGTAATTAGTGGGATGCATCCTGGTAGGGGTGACTACAAGAGCTATATTTTTGGGGTACTGGTTGCCCCACATATTCCACAAAGGCCTTACAGAGGAACCTACAAAATGAAAATTTTAGAAACACTTTGGCCAGGAGGGCTGGGGATTGAAGGAGCAGCATCTCACACTTCTGGACCTTTCTGCCCCCAAATAAGGATGTGCTGCAGGCATAATACCTCCTGTGGGTGTACGTGTTACTTGTCGCCTTCTCCATGAAGTTCAGGAAGATAAAAAGGGCCATGGAGGTGCCCGGGCACCCTCTCCATTCAGCAAAGCCCTCTACCCCCACCCAGTCAATGGTCAGATACAATGTTTTCTCCTTATCTTCATTTGCCATAAATATAAGGAATACACCCCAAACATCTTACATAGTGAACAGACAGCTTCCTGGCAAAAGTCCTATATGTCAAAAAAACAAACAAACAAACAGTAATGTGTGCTCTTTAGCAGTAGCTTAGCCATTCAGCAATATAGTCTTTTACAAATACACATTTTTAGGCCACCTCCCCCCACCCACACACACACATACCACATTTAGAGAAGCACATTGACGTTCACTGGTAGTTTAGTAATATGATCACCCAGGTAAGTCATTCAGAAGACGGCAGTCTCCTCCAGTATTTCCGAAAATTGTTTTCAGATATTTAAGGTGATCATATGCTGCTGCTCCCCTTGGTCATTTAGCACATCTCATTCAAGCAAGGAATACCGTGAAATTGTCCCTTGGCTCTCCTTTCACTCAAGAAAGAGAACTTCCAAGTTAAATCTGTCAAGACTCAGCATTTCTGAAATGGTACTCAGGAAGAGGGAATGGAGTCTGACTCTTGATTTTTCTCTTCATCACCATTATGTTCAGGCAAACATTTGAAAAAGATAAGCAGACTCAGGGCAACTTAGAATTGCATAGCCTCTCAGCTCTCAGAAATTGGGAATTTAAAGGCACTAAAACTGCATCCAATCAATAGCCCTGCTCACTGAAGGCACATAGAAGTGCAGTATAGCATAGAGCCTTGGTGCTCAAAGTATGGTCCACAGACCAGCCCATGAATCAAATTCTGCATGCAATTTGTGAGCACAGTGAAGCCTGAAAAGTTCAGCTCTAGTGATTGGTTAAGAGCTGGGGCACTGACTAGAGCAGCGGTTCTCCAACTTGAGTGTACGTCAGAGTCACCTGGAAGGTGTTTTAAACCACAGGTGACTGGGCCTTCACCCCAGAGTTTCTGATTCAGTAGGTGAAGGATCGGGCCTGAGGACTTGCATTTCGAACAAGTTCCCAGGCAATACTGATTACTATTATTATTCTGGGGACAACACTTTCAGAAAGGAAAACAAAAAACAAAAAACAAAACTGGACTAGAGACAACGCTGGATGGAAACTATGGCTGTATTTGTTTAACCTCACATGAATCTCTTAAACTAAGCCTTAGTTTCTTCCTGTGTAAAGTGGAAATAGGGTACCAGTGTTCTGTGTTACTATGAAGATTAAATGAGGAACTAGGGAGAGGGCCCATGGCACAGGGCCCGCCACGTGATAAAACTCAAACAGATGTAGCCAATTATTGTTATTATTATTCAAAGCATACCACGGCAGACATTTCGTCCTCCTCTAACATCCCTTTTCCCCTGTCTCTCCAGGGAATTCTGTCCCCAAAATAACGTAGCTAAATTATACGCAGAGTATGGACAATCCTCGGATAAAGCTCGGTGCTCAGAACATGGAGGACAAATCCTGTCATGGCCTGTATCGGAAGAAAAAGGCTGGGGCTGATCTTAGAAAGAGTGAAGATCACAGTCACCTGCAACCTGCCATCCAACACAATAGGGCAAAGTCTTGCCACTACCCTGGCCTAGACCAGCTGGTGTCCTTGATGTTCCCACTCAACACAAGCTAGTAGGTGCCCTCTAACAGGGCATCAGGGACTCTTTTCAGTATCTGTCTTAAACTACAGCAATCAGTCCCAACCTCTCCCCTGCACCCTCACAACACCGGGGCTATTCACTCCGTTTTGTCTATTTAGAGTTCTTTTGCTTCAGATTTTTTCCCAGGGTGAGACCCTGTTTTTCCAACTTCCCTTCACTGTGCACCTCACACCTACGAAAGGAGAACCACAGCTAGTGATGAGTCTGTAGCCTTTTAACTCCCTGTTTTCCTCCAGACCCAGGATAACTGAGGGGATCCTACTGTTGTCTACCACAGAATATGCATGCATGCATTCATTCATTCTTTCATTCAATTTATGATGCTGCTGTCAACACGGTTTCACCTTCTACTAAACAAACTTTAGTGTGTGTGTTAGTCACTCAGTCGTGTCCGACTCTTTGTGACCCCATGGATCGGACCCCTTTAGGATTCCTTAAAATATCAAAGTTGTGAACACTACGTAGGTTCTACTATGTACTATGGACCCATTCCAAACTCCTCCCTGTAATTAAAATTCCACTGGCATTCCAGCCATAGTAATGCAGGTCTGTGGCAAACTCTTCCATTACAGCAAAACAAAGCCCCATAGGGACCTAATCTGGAAAGACAAGATCCCAGGACCCATAGAGAAAGGAGACCAGAAAGGAAGGCAGGCCACAAAGAGGAAGGGAGTCAGGCTTCCCCACCCTCTGTACTCTTGGGCCTTCTGTGGAAAGAGGCTTTTAAGCTAGGTGCTCAAGGCCCGAAGAGCAGCTGTTGTCCAGTCTAGTGCCAGCACTTCCTGGTCCTGATCCATTCAGCCCTTCTATCAGAACTTTCCACTCTGATTCTACTTTTGAGAGTCTAGGAGGTACTGCAGGCAATGAAGCAGCAAACATTTCTATCTCTTTTGTGTGTTCATCTAAGCCTCTGTATTAATAAGGCATGAAACAATGCAAAACCAGGAAGAAGCTTTTATCCTTATCAATATCATCAAAGGCCGTACAGGACTATTCCTCATGTCCTCACCTGTCATCTCCTTGAAGAAGCTGAATCTCACCACCCAGTGAAAATGGGTACATATCCACCACGTTTCTCTCCATCATATCACCCCGTTTTATTTTCTTACTGTCACTTATCACTATCTGAAATCGACTCGGTAGTTTATTTATGTTCTGTCTCCACTCCCTAGCAGGCGTGGTCCCTGAGCACAGAACCCTTGTGATCTTCAATGTCTTGGATCCCCCAGAGTCTAAAACTGTGTCTGGTACGTAACTGGTGCTCAGTGAATATTTGCTTTATGAATGAACGGACGCACGGGTAGCTGGGTGAATGATGCCCTCTTAAAAGGGGCTCCGGGGCTACTTGGCTTTCTCTTTCTCTCCCTCAAACACTCAAGCCCCGATCCACAAACTAGAGGGCCAGCGGAAACTCCCCACTAAATAGCTTGAAGGTCTAGGGCACACAGCTGACTTGGGAAGTCCGTACAGCGCTGGTGCGCATGTCCACAGGCCACTGATACGCGTCCATCTTCGCATTACTCTTCTCGATGACTCTTAGGATGGGTCTGAAAACTAACGCCATCCCCATGCTTGCTCTCAATCCTCCCGGAAATGTTCGCCACCACAGGGAACATAAGAAACTATCCACAAAATTAATTCAGATAGGAAAGAGCGGACCCGAATTCTGTACAACCGTAAGACAAACCGCCACACTTCCCATCAGCCATTGGCGCTGCCCACCCGGAAGGCCGCGCAGGAACTTCCCGTTGCTGTTGCTATGGCTTTGGGGGCGGATCTTCAGGAGGCCGCTCTCAGTTCAGTTCAGTCGCTCAGTCCTGTGTGACTCTTTGGGACCCCATGGGCTGCAGCACGCCAGGCTTCCCTGTCCATCACCAACCCCCCGGAGCTTACTCAAACTCATGTCCATCCAGTCGGTGATGCCATCCAACCATCTCATCCTCTGTCGTCCCCTTCTCCTCCCGCCTTCAATCTTTCCCAGCATCAGGGTCTTTTCCAATGAGTCAGTTCTTCGCATCAGGTGTCCAGAGTATTGGAGTTTCAGCTTCGGCATCAGTCCTTCCAAAGAATATTCAGGACTGATTTCCTTTGGATTGGCTGGTTGGATCTCCTTGCAGCCCAAGGGACTCTCAAGAGTCTTCTCCAACATCACAATTCAAAAGCATCAATTCTTCGGCCCTCAGCTTTCTTTATAGTCCAACTCACATCCATACATGACTACTGAAAACACCTTAGCTTTGACTAGACGGACCTTTGTTGGCAAAGTAATGTCTCTGCTTTTTAATGTGAGGCCGCTCCCCTGCCTCTCAATTGCATATCCATTTCCGTGGTGCTCCACCCCCACCCCCCACCCGGAGCAGTTTTGCGGACTCAGCGCTCTAGCCACAGTCGCTTTCCTCTCCCGCTTTATCTCGCTCAGGTCCCTTAGTGGGTCTAAGAGCAGAGACTGGGCGGCGGAGAGAATCTCTTCCCAGGCCGTCTTCATCGCTCGGTGAAACTGCGGCCGCTTGATGGCAGTATAACGCTTTAATTGCGTGTCACTCCGCTCTTTCCCCCGCCCTTCCTGTTTGGAAAAAAGTGTTCTTCGGACTCAAAACAAAAATTCTATCTCCACAGAGACGGGACTGTTTTAGGGCGGCCTTGTTGCTCCCATTTCTTTCCTTAAATCTCTGTGGCAATCCAATGGGCAGGAGTGTGACAGTAAAATGTTTTTTAATGTGAGTTTCTTTGATTTTTAGCCCGCTTTTGTAAACTTTCTCGCCTGTGCTCCATCCCCCCGCCCTTTTAAGCCGTCGTGTTGAGTCTCCTGTAGGGCTTATTTTAGCTTTCTTTTGTTCATTAAATGAATTTCAAGAAGCTGAGCATATAACAGTTGAAAGGTCAGAAAGTATGAAGGTAAACAGCACCTTAGTATTTTTGTGTGTTGTCTTTTATAACTGGTAGCATTTTTTAAATGTATTTTCCTATTCTAACAAGCAACGTTTGAAAGAGTTCCATCTTACTTCACACTATCAAGATCATACAGCATTGACCATTTTGTACCCTGATATTTTAAAAGCCCCAAAATATATGCTTTAAGCTTTCTTCTGTTTTCGCTGTTTCCTTGGGAAAATTCCTGAAAGTGCAACACAACTGTTTTTCTTTTTCAGTGTTTTACAGGGTTTACCATACCATTGTAAAGACTGAGTGTTACTTGAATTTATTCTTGGAATTCTTTTTAACTAAAGTCCCTGTTTGACGATGATGATGGTATTTTAAAATTGTGGTATAATTAACATGTAACAAATATGCATGCTTTTCTAATAGGGGTCAAATCTATTGCATTAAGGAAGAGAGCCTGAGCTCAATCTGAGTATGACAGAGAGCTGGGGGGTTTACAACAGAGAATCAGAGAAAAGGTGTCAGTTGGCTGGAAAACTACAGAAAGGTGGCACTGAGGGTAGAAAGTTTCTTGCTAAACTTGTCGAACAGTATTCTTGCTAAGCAGGGCTAAGGAGTTAGACATTATGGTAGGTTTGAAGAACTGGATCAGAAATGGGAATTTTTTCACTAACTTTTCAATTAACAAAATTTTAGTTTTAATTTTCATTTAATTTTCCTTTGTATTGTCTTTTATAACTGGATCGTAGAAAACTTCTCACTAAAATTTTAAACTTTGCTCTTGCCAGGGTGGAGGCCTATCATGGGTCATTATGGCAAAGCCTACCACCTTCATCAACCTTTAATCCAGGAGGCCTCCACCCTGGCCTTCCATTACCAAGATTCCTGCAAAGTGTAAAATTTTAGTGAGAATTTTTCTAATCCGATGCCTTTCTCTGATTCTCTGTTGTAAACCCCCCAGCTCTCTGTCATACTCAGATTGAGCTCAGGCTCTCTTCCTTAATGCAATAGATTTGACCCCTATTAGAAAAGCATGCATATTTGTTACATGTTAATTATACCACAATTTTAAAATACCATCATCATCGTCAAACAGGGACTTTAGTTAAAAAGAATTCCAAGAATAAATTCAAGTAACACTCAGTCTTTACAATGGTATGGTAAACCCTGTAAAACACTGAAAAAGAAAAACAGTTGTGTTGCACTTTCAGGAATTTTCCCAAGGAAACAGCGAAAACAGAAGAAAGCTTAAAGCATATATTTTGGGGCTTTTAAAATATCAGGGTACAAAATGGTCAATGCTGTATGATCTTGATAGTGTGAAGTAAGATGGAACTCTTTCAAACGTTGCTTGTTAGAATAGGAAAATACATTTAAAAAATGCTACCAGTTATAAAAGACAACACACAAAAATACTAAGGTGCTGTTTACCTTCATACTTTCTGACCTTTCAACTGTTATATGCTCAGCTTCTTGAAATTCATTTAATGAACAAAAGAAAGCTAAAATAAGCCCTACAGGAGACTCAACACGACGGCTTAAAAGGGCGGGGGGATGGAGCACAGGCGAGAAAGTTTACAAAAGCGGGCTAAAAATCAAAGAAACTCACATTAAAAAACATTTTACTGTCACACTCCTGCCCATTGGATTGCCACAGAGATTTAAGGAAAGAAATGGGAGCAACAAGGCCGCCCTAAAACAGTCCCGTCTCTGTGGAGATAGAATTTTTGTTTTGAGTCCGAAGAACACTTTTTTCCAAACAGGAAGGGCGGGGGAAAGAGCGGAGTGACACGCAATTAAAGCGTTATACTGCCATCAAGCGGCCGCAGTTTCACCGAGCGATGAAGACGGCCTGGGAAGAGATTCTCTCCGCCGCCCAGTCTCTGCTCTTAGACCCACTAAGGGACCTGAGCGAGATAAAGCGGGAGAGGAAAGCGACTGTGGCTAGAGCGCTGAGTCCGCAAAACTGCTCCGGGTGGGGGGTGGGGGTGGAGCACCACGGAAGTGGATATGCAATTGAGAGGCAGGGGAGCGGCCTCACATTAAAAAGCAGAGACATTACTTTGCCAACAAAGGTCCGTCTAGTCAAAGCTAAGGTGTTTTCAGTAGTCATGTATGGATGTGAGTTGGACTATAAAGAAAGCTGAGGGCCGAAGAATTGATGCTTTTGAATTGTGATGTTGGAGAAGACTCTTGAGAGTCCCTTGGGCTGCAAGGAGATCCAACCAGCCAATCCAAAGGAAATCAGTCCTGAATATTCTTTGGAAGGACTGATGCCGAAGCTGAAACTCCAATACTCTGGACACCTGATGCGAAGAACTGACTCATTGGAAAAGACCCTGATGCTGGGAAAGATTGAAGGCGGGAGGAGAAGGGGACGACAGAGGATGAGATGGTTGGATGGCATCACCGACTGGATGGACATGAGTTTGAGTAAGCTCCGGGGGGTTGGTGATGGACAGGGAAGCCTGGCGTGCTGCAGCCCATGGGGTCCCAAAGAGTCACACAGGACTGAGCGACTGAACTGAACTGAGAGCGGCCTCCTGAAGATCCGCCCCCAAAGCCATAGCAACAGCAACGGGAAGTTCCTGCGCGGCCTTCCGGGTGGGCAGCGCCAATGGCTGATGGGAAGTGTGGCGGTTTGTCTTACGGTTGTACAGAATTCGGGTCCGCTCTTTCCTATCTGAATTAATTTTGTGGATAGTTTCTTATGTTCCCTGTGGTGGCGAACATTTCCGGGAGGATTGAGAGCAAGCATGGGGATGGCGTTAGTTTTCAGACCCATCCTAAGAGTCATCGAGAAGAGTAATGCGAAGATGGACGCGTATCAGTGGCCTGTGGACATGCGCACCAGCGCTGTACGGACTTCCCAAGTCAGCTGTGTGCCCTAGACCTTCAAGCTATTTAGTGGGGAGTTTCCGCTGGCCCTCTAGTTTGTGGATCGGGGCTTGAGTGTTTGAGGGAGAGAAAGAGAAAGCCAAGTAGCCCCGGAGCCCCTTTTAAGAGGGCATCATTCACCCAGCTACCCGTGCGTCCGTTCATTCATAAAGCAAATATTCACTGAGCACCAGTTACGTACCAGACACAGTTTTAGACTCTGGGGGATCCAAGACATTGAAGATCACAAGGGTTCTGTGCTCAGGGACCACGCCTGCTAGGGAGTGGAGACAGAACATAAATAAACTACCGAGTCGATTTCAGATAGTGATAAGTGACAGTAAGAAAATAAAACGGGGTGATATGATGGAGAGAAACGTGGTGGATATGTACCCATTTTCACTGGGTGGTGAGATTCAGCTTCTTCAAGGAGATGACAGGTGAGGACATGAGGAATAGTCCTGTACGGCCTTTGATGATATTGATAAGGATAAAAGCTTCTTCCTGGTTTTGCATTGTTTCATGCCTTATTAATACAGAGGCTTAGATGAACACACAAAAGAGATAGAAATGTTTGCTGCTTCATTGCCTGCAGTACCTCCTAGACTCTCAAAAGTAGAATCAGAGTGGAAAGTTCTGATAGAAGGGCTGAATGGATCAGGACCAGGAAGTGCTGGCACTAGACTGGACAACAGCTGCTCTTCGGGCCTTGAGCACCTAGCTTAAAAGCCTCTTTCCACAGAAGGCCCAAGAGTACAGAGGGTGGGGAAGCCTGACTCCCTTCCTCTTTGTGGCCTGCCTTCCTTTCTGGTCTCCTTTCTCTATGGGTCCTGGGATCTTGTCTTTCCAGATTAGGTCCCTATGGGGCTTTGTTTTGCTGTAATGGAAGAGTTTGCCACAGACCTGCATTACTATGGCTGGAATGCCAGTGGAATTTTAATTACAGGGAGGAGTTTGGAATGGGTCCATAGTACATAGTAGAACCTACGTAGTGTTCACAACTTTGATATTTTAAGGAATCCTAAAGGGGTCCGATCCATGGGGTCACAAAGAGTCGGACACGACTGAGTGACTAACACACACACTAAAGTTTGTTTAGTAGAAGGTGAAACCGTGTTGACAGCAGCATCATAAATTGAATGAAAGAATGAATGAATGCATGCATGCATATTCTGTGGTAGACAACAGTAGGATCCCCTCAGTTATCCTGGGTCTGGAGGAAAACAGGGAGTTAAAAGGCTACAGACTCATCACTAGCTGTGGTTCTCCTTTCGTAGGTGTGAGGTGCACAGTGAAGGGAAGTTGGAAAAACAGGGTCTCACCCTGGGAAAAAATCTGAAGCAAAAGAACTCTAAATAGACAAAACGGAGTGAATAGCCCCGGTGTTGTGAGGGTGCAGGGGAGAGGTTGGGACTGATTGCTGTAGTTTAAGACAGATACTGAAAAGAGTCCCTGATGCCCTGTTAGAGGGCACCTACTAGCTTGTGTTGAGTGGGAACATCAAGGACACCAGCTGGTCTAGGCCAGGGTAGTGGCAAGACTTTGCCCTATTGTGTTGGATGGCAGGTTGCAGGTGACTGTGATCTTCACTCTTTCTAAGATCAGCCCCAGCCTTTTTCTTCCGATACAGGCCATGACAGGATTTGTCCTCCATGTTCTGAGCACCGAGCTTTATCCGAGGATTGTCCATACTCTGCGTATAATTTAGCTACGTTATTTTGGGGACAGAATTCCCTGGAGAGACAGGGGAAAAGGGATGTTAGAGGAGGACGAAATGTCTGCCGTGGTATGCTTTGAATAATAATAACAATAATTGGCTACATCTGTTTGAGTTTTATCACGTGGCGGGCCCTGTGCCATGGGCCCTCTCCCTAGTTCCTCATTTAATCTTCATAGTAACACAGAACACTGGTACCCTATTTCCACTTTACACAGGAAGAAACTAAGGCTTAGTTTAAGAGATTCATGTGAGGTTAAACAAATACAGCCATAGTTTCCATCCAGCGTTGTCTCTAGTCCAGTTTTGTTTTTTGTTTTTTGTTTTCCTTTCTGAAAGTGTTGTCCCCAGAATAATAATAGTAATCAGTATTGCCTGGGAACTTGTTCGAAATGCAAGTCCTCAGGCCCGATCCTTCACCTACTGAATCAGAAACTCTGGGGTGAAGGCCCAGTCACCTGTGGTTTAAAACACCTTCCAGGTGACTCTGACGTACACTCAAGTTGGAGAACCGCTGCTCTAGTCAGTGCCCCAGCTCTTAACCAATCACTAGAGCTGAACTTTTCAGGCTTCACTGTGCTCACAAATTGCATGCAGAATTTGATTCATGGGCTGGTCTGTGGACCATACTTTGAGCACCAAGGCTCTATGCTATACTGCACTTCTATGTGCCTTCAGTGAGCAGGGCTATTGATTGGATGCAGTTTTAGTGCCTTTAAATTCCCAATTTCTGAGAGCTGAGAGGCTATGCAATTCTAAGTTGCCCTGAGTCTGCTTATCTTTTTCAAATGTTTGCCTGAACATAATGGTGATGAAGAGAAAAATCAAGAGTCAGACTCCATTCCCTCTTCCTGAGTACCATTTCAGAAATGCTGAGTCTTGACAGATTTAACTTGGAAGTTCTCTTTCTTGAGTGAAAGGAGAGCCAAGGGACAATTTCACGGTATTCCTTGCTTGAATGAGATGTGCTAAATGACCAAGGGGAGCAGCAGCATATGATCACCTTAAATATCTGAAAACAATTTTCGGAAATACTGGAGGAGACTGCCGTCTTCTGAATGACTTACCTGGGTGATCATATTACTAAACTACCAGTGAACGTCAATGTGCTTCTCTAAATGTGGTATGTGTGTGTGTGGGTGGGGGGAGGTGGCCTAAAAATGTGTATTTGTAAAAGACTATATTGCTGAATGGCTAAGCTACTGCTAAAGAGCACACATTACTGTTTGTTTGTTTGTTTTTTTGACATATAGGACTTTTGCCAGGAAGCTGTCTGTTCACTATGTAAGATGTTTGGGGTGTATTCCTTATATTTATGGCAAATGAAGATAAGGAGAAAACATTGTATCTGACCATTGACTGGGTGGGGGTAGAGGGCTTTGCTGAATGGAGAGGGTGCCCGGGCACCTCCATGGCCCTTTTTATCTTCCTGAACTTCATGGAGAAGGCGACAAGTAACACGTACACCCACAGGAGGTATTATGCCTGCAGCACATCCTTATTTGGGGGCAGAAAGGTCCAGAAGTGTGAGATGCTGCTCCTTCAATCCCCAGCCCTCCTGGCCAAAGTGTTTCTAAAATTTTCATTTTGTAGGTTCCTCTGTAAGGCCTTTGTGGAATATGTGGGGCAACCAGTACCCCAAAAATATAGCTCTTGTAGTCACCCCTACCAGGATGCATCCCACTAATTACTGGGTACTCAAATTATCCCATTGAGGTGCGGTGCCTACATGGAACTCTGCTTCAGGGAGTGCTGATGGGAATCGTGATTAGAAAGCGTGGTGCTGCATGGAACTCAAGGAAGAGGAAAGCTACAGGAAACTCAGACTGGCCACCGCTGTAGCTCGCAGCAATGTGGGCAGACAGAAGCATCTGTGTAAATCTCCGTATGATGCCAGGAGCTCTCAGGACAGGCTCAGAACTATTGTAGAATGTCCAGCCTTCCTGGCAAATGGAACTCAGGTAAAATGGAGGCAGAGTATCTCCATCTGGGGGTAGAATGAAGGAAGGCATTGCCTGGTGTACTTCACTGAGGCAGAGGGTAGACTGAACAGTAGTTATGTGATCCCAGATTTAATCTGTCACCCGGTGGGGCACTGGTAGGGAAGGCTGCCCCTCCACCTGTGGACTCAGGTACCTGGATCGTAGAGAATGAGCACTGTCAGATCTCGGAACTCCCAGTGTCTCTGTTTAACCTAAAACATCTTTCCACCGGATTTTTAGTCCAAATCTTCAAACTGCTCATTTCTCTCATGCCCCCATCCCTGCCCACCCTGTTATTTTAAAACCTGATTTCTCTCTTCAAACCTCCAACACTGCATGTTCCATCCTTACTCTTATATAGTGGCCTATTTACAATGTTTTGCTGAGAAAATTGCTTAAGAGTCAATCCAAATCTACGAGTCCAAAATCGAACTCCCCCATCTTCCCCTCTGAACCTTCTCCACTGGCAGTATTTCCCATCTGAAGGTAATGGCAATTCTCTCCTCCCAGTTTTTTGTGCCATGGACTTGAGGGTGATCTTTCACTCTGCTCTTCCATGCACCTCTCATTTTTATCGTGTCAGGAAATCTTATGAGCTGTTTTTTCAGAATATATGCAGAATCTGACCACTTGTCACCACCTCCACTGCCACCATCCTGTTCCAAACCAACATCAGTTTTCCTCCTAGGTTACTGGACTTTTTTCTTTGCTTCACCCTCCCCCCTGCTCCACCAAACCCCCCACTGATAATCAATTCAACAACCAGAATAATGCTATTAAAATGTATGATCAGGTCATATAATGCCTCTGATCAAAACCAACAGCTTTCATTTCATTTAAGGTAAATTAAGGGTCCGTTGTGTCTTCCAAGGTGACGCTAGTGGTAAAGAATCTGCCTGCCAATGCAGGAGATGCAAGGGACGCAGGTTTGATCCCTGGGTTGGGAAGATTCCCTGGAGAAGGAAATGGCAACCCTTTGCCTGGCAGGCTACAGTCCAAGGGGTTGTAAAAAGAGTTGGACAAACTTATACTCAATAATGTGAGATGCTTTCCTCTACCCCATGGCACCTTAGCTCCAACAATTATAGCTTTCATCTTCTCCACACCCTTGTTATCCCTCAGCAGCATAGTCAGGATAAGCGATGCCTTCAGGTCCACCTATGGCAAGTCTGCATCAACTGTCTTAGAAGGAAGCTGAAATTTAGCTCAGTGATTCCCTTCCAGAAAAAAGAGGGAATAATCCCAGTGGACTTCCATCTCTAGGTTTGTTACTCCACACCAAAGATCTTTCTCTCCTTGATATGGTTCCTGAAGTCCACCACCTCTCCCCCTTTCTCTTATTTTAATATCCAGCTACTTTGTGTCCATCTGAAACAACAGGTATGGGCACAAACCCAGTGCTTTTTCTTATAACCTCTGCCTGGGCTGGTTCCTTTGCCTGGCAGTCAGAAAGGCCTCTGGGTGGCAGTTTTATTTCCTGCTCTTTGGCAATATGGAAGCAGTTGGCTTTTCCAATCTTGTGAGGACCCAGTTCCTGGTCTCTGAAAGTGAAAGTCACTCAGTCATGTCCAACTGTTTGTGATCTCATAGACTATACAGTCCATGGAATTCTCCAGGCCAGAATACTGGAGTGGGTAGCCTTTCCCTTCTCCAGGGGACCTTCCCAACCCAGGGAATGAACCCATGTCTCCCACATTGCCAGTATCTAAAGCTGTGAGTACTTGAATAGTGAGAATTTCCCTCATTTAGGAAAAAAACAGTCCTAACAAAAAACAAAGCATGCCCATACTATATATATCTTTTTTTTTTCTTTACTGTTTTAAAAAAATTTTGTTACTGTATATTTTGATAGATTTGAAAGAATTAGAGGTGATGAATCTGCCCAAAATATTAGATAAAGCAAATTACCTAAGTGCTTCCTCAGGTAAAAGGTTAGTTGTGGTTCTTGGAATTCTACCCATATGCACTTGTTATGCATTGATTTGGCCATCATCTTGAGCCTATTCCTCCATTTTCTTGTTGTCTATTGATGTCCTGGTCAGGCCTCCACATTCACTAGCATTTAGCATCCATGTGGATGACCCATCATACATTCAGACCCCTGGGTTACATACAGACTGTTACCCTTGCAGAATCATGTCCTCTAGTTTTAGCTGGTACCTGAAAACTTCCCTCCATCTCCTTGTTACCTTTCTTCTCCCTCTCGTCTGAATTGCTGTGCACAACTTCTCAAGACCAGACTATTGCTCTCACAATGCCTCTTGCTCTCAGTTGCTCTCTCATGCTTCATAGAGAAAACAGAAAGCATCTGGTGGGATCACACCAATTTCCTGTTTATGCTACCTGTCTTCATTCCATGTACCTGGAGATACACCTATCTCACCTTCTAGGACCAATTCCCCAGTACACTTAAGTCTCTTTAAAATTAACATCATAATTTTTAAAGTCCTTGAGGTTCCTCAAAAAGTTTAGATTATAATTATCACATGATCCAGCAATCTCACTTTTGGAGATAAATCCAAAAGAATTCAAAGCAGAGTTTGGAAGTGATATTTGCACACCCATGCTCATAGTGACACTGTTCACAATAGACATAAGGAAGCAACCCATATGTTCACTGACAGAAAAATGGATAGAGAAAATGTGTTGTATACATAAAGTGGAATAATATTCAGCCTTATAAAGGAGGGAAATACTGTCACATTGGCAACAACATGGATGAACTTTGAGGACATTATACTAAGTGAAATAAGCCAGTCACCAAAAGAAATGCTATATGAATCCACTTATATGAGGTATTTAAAGTAGTCAAAGACATAGAAAAAAAGAAAGTGTGGTGGTAACCAGGGGCTAGGGGTTGAGGAAAATGGGGAATTGTTGTTTAATGGGTATAGAGTCTCAGTTTTGCAATATGAAAAAGTTCTGGAGATCTGTTGGATACCAACGTAGATTTTCATGTTCTGTTGTTTTTTTTTTTCTTTTTTTAACCACCAGTTTAGAAATTCCTTGGACCTCATGTCTCTTTCTAGCTGCAACTCTCGGGAAGAACCTTGTAGGGTCATTATCAAGTCTTCTTTAACTCCCACTCCTTTCTCAACCCACTGCCCTCTGACTTCTGTCCTCACCATTCCACTGAAACGGCTCTTGCTAAGGTTTTCAAGGACCTTTCAAAATTTCTGGGCTGAGGGTACTCAACCCAGGGTAGCGGACACTGTTCACCACTTCACTGATAACTATCTCTCTCTGTCTTTTTGCTGTCCTTTCTTCTTCCCAAATAGTTCTGTTGTTGGCCTCCTTCTCTTTGTGTCTTTATAGTTCTTCATAGTTTCCCTGGGACAGCTCAATTAAAGTATCAACTATCAGATTTATATCTCTGATCAGATCTCCCTCTGACTAGTCAACTCTACCCTAATGTTCTATAGGTTCTTCATTAAATTCATCATCCCTCCTGTGTTTTCTGACTCAATGTCATTTATCCCCCGATTGTATTTTGAAACCTGTGAGTCATGCTGGAATCCTAATTCTTCTTTATCCTCCATATCCAGTTAGTCAAAAAGTCCTATAGATTCTGTTTCCCTTATTAATTCTCAACGTCCATCTCAACTGTCAATGCCTCAGCTTAGGTTTTTAACCACCCAATGCCTTCAAGTTAGTCTGCCTCCAGTTTTGCCTTCCTCACATTCACCTTCCATATGGTACTTCAGTGACCTTCTTATGATTTAAGTTTGATCATGAGGCTGGTCTAGTTAAAGGCCTTCAGTAGCTTATTGTTTTTAGGGTAGAGTCTCAACTCTCTAATATTCGGCATACAAAGCCCCCCTGCTCTCCCCAAATCATGGTGGATGACAGGCCCATGATCCAAGGCGACTAATTCTTGGGAGAGTTAGACCCCAGTGGAAGAAAACGAAACCTTCGCTGTGAATTTAGCATCTTACCAGCATCATTCTTCCTTGACATACAACCTACTCCAATTCCTAGTATCATGCTTGTTTGTAACTTAGTTGCTGATTGGGGTGTTGCGGAGTGCGTATGTCCCCAAATAAAAGGTGTGCAAGCACAAATGGAGAATGTAAATTTGAATAACAGCAAGACTGTGCAGCGGGGATGCGAAATTTACATTTGAACCACCTCCTAGTGCTCCTGCAGCCATCTAAGCCACACCTTTGTTCCTGAGCGGGCTGAGCGAGGAGGGGCCTTGGGAGTATCGCCTCTAGGCGAGGGAGGGTGTGGTGCAGGCGCAGGCGCAGGCGCAGGCGCAGCCGGATGAAAGTCGCTCTTGCCCGCCCTGCGTTTTTAACCAACTGAAAGCCGAGGAAGGAGTACGGCAAAAGTCATTTTCGGAGAAGTGGGACCACGCTTTGTGGGCTGCAACATGGAGGCCACCGGTGGAACTGAGGAGTTGGTGAGACGTTGCTCTGTGGTCGGGGGAGTGGGGAAGCCGAGCTGGGTCGAACCTCAAACGTTCCTTCCGTATCTCTTTTTCCTTTCCTAGGTTTCCGGAGAACTGGTGTCAGTGGCACATGCTCTTTCTCTCCCAGCCGAGTCTTATGGCAACGATGTGAGTATGACTCACCCACAGCTTCCACTAACCCAGCTATCCTGGGTTAGTCTGTAGGGCTCGCCACCAAATTGTAACCCCCTACCCAATTATCTTCCGTAGACTCTTCCTGTGTCTGCCAGAAACTGCGCCTTTCAATTAATTCTAATCTTTTCAGTCCCCAAACGCAGGCCTAATGCGAATAGGGGTAGTTCCCAAACTGTACCGCACTTTAGAGTTACTTGGGAATCTTTTAAATATCCCAATGTTCAGGTTGCAATCCATCCTAGTTAAATCACAATATCTCGGGGGAGAGAGTCAGGAATCAGTTTTTTAAAGGTCCCAGGGTGGTTCCATTGTGCAGTAAAGTTCACTGGTGTCTGGTTTAGATCCTAAGGAGAAAGCCCATGATGTATTTTGAGTTAAGACACACGGACATGGAAATAACGATAACGCTTTAATAATAATGTGATGTATGCTGGTAGATTGGCGGATCAGGGTATAAGATCCGAAGGAGTTTAGCCAAAGAAGAAACCCTAAGGACTCAGACAGTAGAGGAAGACCGCTGAGGAAGTGGTTATGGAACTGGATCTCCAAAGTGTAGATGGACAAAGGCATGGATTGACAGTCAGGAAAAGGGCATGGTCTAAGGCATGGAGGTAAAAATGCAGTTTTTTTTCTGGAGTCAATGAAATAAATTCGTTTATTTGGTGTAAGAGATTCCGATGAAACAGGTGCTTTGTAAGGCTTTTTATAATCCAGCCTGCTTCATGATACTGATTCATTTCTAAGTATTGTAGGATAGGGAATTGGCTATCTGATAAACACAAATGATGGGTTATGACATGCTACAGTCTTAAATGTGAAGAGTAACCTCACTTCTGTTATCTTACTTTGTCCTTAGTGGTGTATGTGGTATTTCAGTTTTAAAATGATTTAACTCAGTCCTAAGATGATTTATCTGCTGCTTTATGTAGTCTTCTATACTTGCACTAACTGCTGGGGAGACAGCCAGTGACTCATTTTGTTTATTAGGCTGTGTAGGTTTTCTTTTGGTTGTTATAAGGACAAAAAGATTATTATATTTTCCAGACTCACTAGTCTAGTTTTTAACCTTTGATAGTAACACCAAACTTGGTAGCCCTCTTGAACATTAACTAGGCATCCACAGACTTTTTAAATTTGTTCTTTAGTAGCAAGATTAGGTGAGTTCTGACCTGGCGTTCTTCACTCCTTTGCAGCCTGATATTGAAATGGCTTGGGCCATGAGAGCAATGCAGCATGCTGAAATCTACTACAAAGTGAGTTGTCTATGTTCTTTATGAAGCAGAATTAAATATGTAATTTCAGTGTATAGTGCTCTGCTAAGCACCATTCTCAGTAAGTTAAGTACTTGTGTTTTGGAGATAATTTTTATTACTCTAAAATCTTATCTACAGAGAACAGGGGTATGAAAGTGAATTTTGCTTTGACAGTGAGGAGTTGTGCTTCTTTGCCCAGTGTT
The DNA here is from genome assembly GCF_042477335.2 of Ovis canadensis. NCBI lineage: Eukaryota > Metazoa > Chordata > Mammalia > Artiodactyla > Bovidae > Ovis > Ovis canadensis. Next base: position 69,190,235 of record NC_091727.1, read on the forward strand.
CTGTTGCTCACCAGCAAAAGGATGTCTGATCCATGCTGCAGCTGCTGCTGCTGCTTAATCGCTTCAGTAATGTCTGACTCTGTGTGACCCCATGGGCTATAGCCCACCAGGCTCCTCTGTCCATGGAATTCTCCAGGCAAGAGTACTGGAGTGGGTTGCCATGCTCTCCTCCAGGGGATCTTTCCAGCCCAGGGATCAAACCATGGTCTTCTGCATTGCAGGCAACTTCTTTACCACTGAGCGACCAGGGAAGCCATTCTGGCCCCTAGTAGGCACTAAATAAATGTTTCTTGACTGAATAAACAACCCACAGAGGGTAATAGCCAGGTATTACTAGGACCAAAGTAGTTTAAATAGGTAGAAGGGACTGTAGTATATTATGGCTCTTTAGAATTATGTCATGATTTCATCTGAAACCTAGGCTGTCTATATATTCTAAAGAACTCTCCTGCCTTGAGAACCATGAGGAATTTTGGGGGAAGAAGGGACAGAAGTATAGCAAATTAGAGACTAGCATCTGTATGTTGTCTTACTCTCTGGCAGCTGATTTCATCAGTTGACCCACAGTTCCTGAAACTCACCAAAGTGGATGACCAAATCTATTCTGAGTTTCGGGAAAATTTTAAGAATCTCAGGATAGATATACTGGATCCAGAAGAGCTCAAATCAGAATCAGCTAAAGAGGTAAGAATCCTCTCTTTTAAATATTGCTTAGCATATGATCAACAATTATTGATCATGAATACATTTTTATACCTTTAGACTTGGGAGTGGGTTGTTTTAAGACAGATACGTTAAGAAGCAGGGCTTTTCTGTAGTTTAATAAACTAATATGTTATTAAATGAATGTTTTTCTGGTTTATAGATTTTTCATGTTCACTGAATATGGTTCTTTTTCCACTTTGGTTTGGACCTTTTATCACTACACACCTAGCTCTTTCAGAGGAGAAGTAATAAATATTTTTATGTGAGTAGTTTAACCAGAAGGCTTAGATAGAAGGTTGGCAAATAGAGTACAGAAAGGTGTTTGAGTCCTCTGGATTTAAAATCATATCACAAGCTGTGGATAATTGGAAAACTTGTGTTTTGCATTGCTTACTTGATTATCTTCTACTTTTACAGAGCACTAAAATGCTTATACTTAGGAAATGGTTTTCCTTGAGAGTAGACTCTTGGCTTATGAAGAATGAAAACTTTTAACTCTAAGCAGGCTGTTACTGATCTTTGGAAAACTGCCTTTGTTGAATGGACTTCTTTCTTAAAATTTAACTTTGTGACTTTGGGCCTAATTCCTGCCTTCTTTGTCTTATTTGTGCTTCAGTGGGAATGAGTAACCATTTTGGGCTGAACTAGCAAATAACTTAAAACAGAGAATATACTTAAGAAATTAAAGTTTAATTCTCTTCTCTAGACAAGGATTTAAGTATTTTATCAGATTTAAATATTGTTCATGGTGGAAAATACCAGCTTAAAGATGCCAAAGATAGCACAGAAACTCATAGCTAGTGAAACTAGCAATCAGCTCAATTCTAGTCTCTTTCACTGTGGTTATTTTCCTTACTGGGGAAACGGAAGCCCCTCTCCTGGCCCGACTTCACCAGCCTCCTGCATTTCTAGCTAAGATATTTTTTTTGCCTTTATAGAAGTGGAGGCCATTCTGCTTAAAGTTCGATGGGATTGTGGAAGACTTCAACTATGGTACTTTGCTGCGACTGAACTGTTCACAGGGCTACACTGAAGAAAACACCATCTTTGGTAAGTTTCTTGCCTTTGGGATTGTTTCTGAATAAGGAGAGTGAGGAGTCTGGTTTTACTGATGAATCAATAACATGGATAGTTTGGGAATCATTTTGTTATAACTTTAAAGATCATATTACTGTATCTTGAGTAACTGGAGATAATAAGTATTTTCAGCTTCATTTAGTATAGGATTAGAATTTCACATCTCTGAATCTTATGACTATACTTGAATGCTTTGTATGTTAGTTCAACTTAACTAGGACTAGGACAATAATCAATTCTACTCACCTTTCAGCACCCAGGATACAATTTTTTGCCATTGAAATTGCTCGGAATCGAGAAGGTTATAACAAAGCAGTTTATACTGGTATTAAGGGCAATGAAGAGAAAGAAGCCAGCAATGGAGGAGACAAAGGAGCCAACAGCAGAGGAGAAGAAGAAAAAGGAGCCAACAGAGGAGGAGAAAAAGAGAAGACCAATGAAAGAGAAGAAAAAGAGAAAGAAGCCTACAAAGAAATCAACAAAAGTAGTGAAACAACTATGTGAGGTAGTCAGGGAACAGCACTCTAGAAGCTATGATTCAAGTGAGTCTGCAAGTACCATGTTGCTACTTGCACAGGTCCCTGTGGTCAAATGTATTAATATCTCCTTTTTTAGTGGAAGGACATGCAGAAGGACATTTTTCTGGCCTAATTATCAGAAACTGCAGTGCTTGTTCTCTTGTGTGAACTGGCTTGAAGACTATTAGTGGGGTCTTAGTTGATGGTTTGTTGGTTCAGACCACCAGTCAAGTAAGAAATCTTGTAAATAAATTTCTTTTGGTTCTTATGACTATATATCTGTGACTGACTTTTAAAAGGTATTGAAAATTATTTGACATGATATTTTAGTGCATAATCTTTGTCATGTCATATATATAATGATTTATGCTTATTTCTCAGGGCTTTTCACTACTTCCTGTAGTGAAGTTCATTCAAACCTGTAAAGTTGCACATGGTTTTGGATTAGAAATTCTTACGTAAAATTGACTGTTGCTGTTTGAATTACTGTAGCTTTCTGATTTTATTTGCTATATCTCTCAAAAGATTTGATAAATACTCTACAGGGATTAATAGCAGCAGCCTGAATCTGTCAGTCAGGGAAACACAGTGCAGTTCATCTTCGAGGAGCAAGAGACTAGACCTGCTTTAGTACCTGCTTTTCTTTTGTAATCAAGTTGTTACCTGAATACAGCAGAAATTAATAATGAAATACAAAGCTTAGTAGAATGTCTTTGCTTTTATAATACTATGGACAATAGCACATATACATTAAATACAAAATGAACATATTTCTAAATGGTATTTTGTCAGACTTCAAAAATAGACCACGTGATTCTGTATGGATGGGGGAAGTTCCTTCTCATCTAATGACTTTTAAGAGTGCATGTTTTCAGTTATCTTTAGAAATGTAGAGATTTGTGCATGTCCCCATAGACATACTGATTTTGTTTGCTAAAGCTAGTTAGAGGAAGCTGCAGTGTTTATAGTACACACAGTAAATACTCTTAAAAGTCTAACCACAGCATGATCATGCAAGAAAAGATATACCAGAGCAGAGGAGGGTGAATGAGACTTTATTTCCCTCAGTGGACACAGAAGACAAAAGTTAAAATGAATGAGTTATCCCTTAGGCAGGAGCTACACTAAAGATGCACGCAGCCAGCAGAAACAATTGTGCACAAAGCAAATAGGTTTCTCCACGAATTCTCTTGGGCCAGTTCTTAAAAGCTTTTTAAACATCTGTTGAAGTTTTCATTTTATAGAATATATTTTTAAAAAGGTAGAGTGTTAATATAAAATACTAGGTGGACTTTTTGAGATTAAGAACATGCTTTATTCTATTAAACTTTTCCTTTGATTTTGCAGAGAATATGAAACATACTGTTGAAAGTCACACTGCTTTAAAACAAGAGGCATCTGTCTATAAACTAGGTTATAAAAGGTGGTAAGAAGAAGAGAAATAAGAACACAGAACACTTTGTGCTAACCATTTGATTTTTTTAAATTAATTTATTCTAATTGGTGGCTAATTACAGTATTATGGTTTTTGCCGCACATTGCCATGAATCAACCATGGGTGCACGTGTCCCCCTATCCTGAACCCCCCTCCCACCTCCCCACTCCATCCCTCTGGATTGTCCCAGAGCACTGGCTTTGAGTGTCCTGCTTCATGCATCAAACTTGCACTGGTCGTCTATTTTACATATGGTAATATATATGTTTCAATGCTGTTCTCTCAAATCATCCCACCCTCGCCTTCTCCCTCAGAGTTCAAAAGTCTGTTCTTTACATCTCTTTCTCTTTTGCTGTCTCACATATAGGATAGTGATTACTGTTTTTCTAAATTCCATATATATGTGTTAATATACTGTATTGGTGTTTCTCTTTCTGACTTCACTTTGTATAATAGGCTTCAGTTTCATCCACCTCATTAGAACTAATTCAAATGCATTCTTTTTTATAGCTGAGTAATATTCCATTGTATATATGTACCACAACATCCTTATCCATTCATCTACTGATGGGCATATAGGTTGCGTCCATGTCCTAGCTATTGTAAATAGTGTTGCAGTGAACATTGGAGTACACATGTCTCTTTCAATTCTGGTTTCCCCAATGTGTATGCCCAACAGTGGGATTGCTGGGTCATATGGCAGTTCTATTTCCAGTTTTTTAAGGAATCTCCACACTGTTCACCATAATGACTGTACTAGTTTGCATTCCCACCAAGAGTGTAAGAGGGTTCCCTTTTATCTACACACTCCAGCATTTATTGTTTGTAAACTTTTTGATGGCAGCCATTCTGATCAGCATGAGATGGAACATCATTGTGGTTTTGATTTGCATTTCTCTAATAATGAATGATGTTGAGAATCTTTTCATATGTGTCTTAGCCATCTGTATGTCTTCTTTGAAGAAATGTCTTTTTAGTTCTTTGGCCCACCTTTCGATTGGATTGTTTATTTTTGATTTTGAATTGATCAAAAGGGGTAATATTCTGAGTGAGTCCGGCGTAATCAGGTGAGACATTAAAGGAGACAAGAAGCAGCAGCAGATGTTCTGTTGACCTTGAAGAAGCAAACAGATACGTGACAGAAGGACATTACATGGCAAAGTGTTGAGAGTGACATCTGGGAGCTGAGAATGCCCCCACGCTGAGAGACAGCAAGAAAAATGGGATGTTACTCCTAGAGTTGAAAGGAACTGAATTTTGTCAACAACTGGTAAGTTTGGGAGAAGAACTCAAGCCACAGATGAAATTATAGTGCTGGTTGACATCAAGATTTCAGCCCTGTGAGGACCCAGTTATGTCATACCTGGACTCTTAATCTGCAGAACTAGCAAGATAATAATAGGTATTGTCTTAAGCCACTAGTTATGTGTTAATTTGTTATAGAGCAGTAGAAAACTACATAGACTTTGGTAATAAAAGTGGACTGCTGCTGTAATAAGTACCTAAAGTGTGGGAATGACTTTGGAATCAGGCACTGGATGGAAGCTGGAAGAATACTGTGTAGCCTAAATTGCCTTGTACAGACTTTCAGTAGAAATATGAACTTTAAAGATGCTGCTGGTGAGGGATCAAAAGGAAGTGTTATTGTTACTGGAAACTGGAAGAAGGGGGAACCTATTAGTAGGTGGTAACATTGCAGAGGCCGGGAAGTTTGAGATTTGAGTTCTTGCTCTGAATTATTTGGAAGGTGATAAGAGGCCAGTATTGACATTATATTTAAACATCAGATTTATTCAGATTTTGGTACCAATCCAGTGATTTATCTCCATGACATCTTTTGGAGGCAGGGAAAGAGACTAATTTTTGCATTTACAGAAAGGAATACTGAAGCCATTTAAAACTTTTAAGCCATTAAGTTTGTGATTTGTTACAGCAGCAGTATAAAATTAATAAGCATAGTGAACCCTGCTCCAAAAGTAGAGACATTTATTGCACTGTCATTATTTATTTTGAAACTGTAAACAAGGATATGGATATGTTGTACCAGAAGATAGGAGAAGTGAACTGCACCCAAAGTGAGCCTCAATAATTCTAAACTGTTTAGAACTTATTCTCCAAAGGAACTCCTGTAGTTGAGTCTGTGTGTGTTGTGTGTCAGGTGCTATTGGTATAACTGGGAGTTCTTTAAATTAGATTCTGTGTACAATAAAATGCTTATTAGTGATATATATATATATATGTATCAAATGAGCACATATCATATATATATAATATGTATATTATGTACATATATTACATATTATACATATATAATATGTAATATTATATATATATTAAGGTTTCCAAGGTGGCTCACATGGTAAAGAATCTGTCTGCAATGCAGGAGACCTGGGTTTAATCCCTGGGTCAGGAAGATCCCCTGGAGAAGGGAACAATTACCCACTCCAGTATTCTTTCTTGCCTGGAGAATTCCATGGATAGAGGAGCCTGGCAGGCTATAGTCCATGGGGTTGCAAAGAGTCAGACATGACTGAGCAGCTAAGACTTTCACTTCACTTTTGAAAGTGCTTCCCTCATGGCTCAGTTGGTAAAGAATCTGCCTGCAATGCAAGAGAGCTGGGTTCGATTCTTGGGTCGGGAAGATACCCTGGAGAAGAAAATGGCAACCCACTCCAGTATTCTTGCCTGGCAAATCCCATGGACAGAGGAGCCTGGTGGGCTACAGTCCATGGGGTTGCAAGAATTGGACACCGTTTAGCAACTAAACCACCACCATATATATATAAACTCAACAGTAGGACCAAGAAATGTGTTTCTGGAGAGGTGTGTTTTTATCATTGACATTGTTTAAAATTGCCAGATCATGGTGATAATTAAAGCTTATCAGTTTCTATTGGTTTATTACCATTTTTAAATTTTCTACAGATAATGTAGCTTTTTTTGGTTTGTTTGCACCAGTGTAGATGATTCTCACTACTCCACATTTGTACTCCACAGTTGCTTTTATATGTTGTTGGGTTTTTTTTTTTTTTTTCAGATAAATGGTTAATATCTTAACTGATAATTCAAAATTAAGGCCTGTATGTATGATATGTTAATGGTCATTTTTCTATGCCTACATTCTACCTCTAGAATGGTGAAAGGATTATGAATGTCAACACATTGTTGGCCTTCTGAATTGCACAGAGGTCACATGATGACCATATGTATGACTGGCTAGCTTTTTCCTGCTCTATTTAGGGTTTCTCTGAATTCCTCAGTATAGATTTTAACAGAAGTCAGTATTTATGTTTTTATTTTATTAATAGAAAACAAGATTGAGATAATTTTCCCTCTGTCACATAAGTAGTAATGTTGGGGCTCAGATCTGCATCTTTTGATTATTAATCTCATCTAAAATCCAAATTCCTATCCTAGAATAAGCTTCTTGCTAGAATAGACAGTTAATATGGATGAGGAATTGAAGCATTCAACAATAAGCATTCAATTGTGAAGTGAGGCACTGAACTAGTTTAAACTCTTCAACATGTTTTAAATTTCTCTGTCTTTTTCCATCTAAGAGGTTCCTTTTTATATATGTAACTGAGATATTTAAAAGCCATGATGGCATAATTACTATATCCATAATATTTTCTTCAATTTCAAAATTATATTTTAATTTCTTAACCTTTCCTATGAACTGAGTTTGGCTGACGTTTTCCTCGAGTACTTTGTAGTTTTTTGTAATTTCTTTTTCTTTTTGAGGCTTTATTCTGTCTTCCTGAAATAAGTTTTATCAGGCTACCTCACTAGACACTCTAATATATATTATTGGTTGGTTTTTACATTGTAAATAAAGAAAATTGAAAATGCCTTAACTTAGAGGATAAACCTTTGCAAGTGGAAGATACCTCAGAAATCTAATTCAAAAATCTCCTTTTTCTGTGAAAAAATAAAAAGACACTACAGGATGTGCTTTACCCGGTTGAAAAATCCTCTATGTATGTAAAGATTGTTTATTAACTTACTTATCCTTCCTGTTATACTAACACTGTACATGACATAATTCCATAATGTTTCCATTGTCCTATATACCTTCACAAGACACTTCTTTCTAGAAAACAGCTTTAAAATAATCTCTGCTTCTCTATGATTTAGGATTCTTATTATGTCCTTTCTGTTTCAGTTCAGTTCAGTCGCTCAGTCGTATTCGACTCTTTGCAACCCCATGGAATGCAGCACACCAGGCCTCCCTGTCTATCACCAACTCCTGGAGTTTACTCAAACTCATGTCCATTGAGTCGGTGATGCCATCCAACCATCTCATCCTCTGTCGTTCCCTTCTCTCGCCTTCAATCTTTCCCAGCATCAGGGTCTTTTCAAATGAGTCAGTTCTTCACATCAGGTGGCCAAAGTATTGTAGTTTTAGCTTCAATATCAGTCCTTCCAATGAACAACCAGGACTGATTTCCTTTAGGATGGATTGGTTGAATCTCCTTGCAGTCCAAGGGACTCTCAAGAGTTTTCTCCAGTACTCCAGTTCAAAAGCATCAATTCTTTGGTGCTCAGCATTCTTTATAGTCCAACTCTCACATCCATACGTGACTACTGGAAAAACCATAGCCTTGACTAGATGAACCTTTGTTGGCAAAAGTAATGTCTCTGCTTAATATGCTGTCTAGGTTAGTCATAATTTTTCTTTCAAGGAGTAAGCATCTTTTTATTTCATGGCTACAGTCACCATCATCTGCAGTGATTTTATAGTCCCCCAAAATAAAGCCCTTTCTGTTAACACTAAACTATATCTGGCCAGTCTTATACAATTCTGAGAATTTGGATTATATTTAAAATCAAAATCACTATAATTTAAAATTTACATGTTCTTGACTTTTTATTAAAGAAAACAAGTCTAGAAATTTTGTCAATCTTAAGGTCATTTTTCTCCTCCACGGTCACTAAGGCTTACATGCTCTCCTTTGGTTTACAGAAGATAAACAAAAGAATTCTGCCTTCTGCTCCCCGTAACTCCCCACCATTGAAATAAGTTTTTGGCTCTTAATCGTGAATGAGATCATGAACTCTGGCACTTGCTTTCCTGGTATACTCAAATTCACCTATGATATATTTATTTTAAATTATTTTTTGTCATGAAAATTTTAAACATGCACAATAGTAGAAATAATAGTATAATGAACCACTATTTATCTGTTATCCAGATTAAATAATTACCAAGATTTTGCTACATCTGCTTTATTTATCCTTTTTGCTTTATTAAAGCAATGAAAACAAACGTCAGACATTATCATTACACCCCTGTATATTTTAGTGTGTATTTCTAAAAGTAAACATTTTATTATATAATCTCAATGACAATAAGATTTTCAACTGATATTCAATTATAGAAAAAATTTGTGAATGCATATTCAAATGATAGTGATCAGAAAAAGTCCTTTACTCTATATTTAAGGAATAGCCATTAGTGTAGGTTGACTATAGGCTATATATATGTACAAAAGAATTTTAAAAGATTGAAAATATGTTTAATTCACACTGCAGGAACTAATAATAAGCCCTAGATACTGAGCTAGATTCTTTACATACATCTTATTCCCATCATATAGGCATTATCAACCCTATTTTACACAATAGGAAATTTAGGCATGGGGAGGTTTTGAGTCCCAGGTTAAGGATTTTAGAATTAGATACTTATTTTAATTCCTGGCTAGTTATATGATGAAAACTGATTATGGAAGATTAAATTATGCACTATATTCAGTTCAGTTGCTCAGTCATGTCCAACTCTTTGTGACCGCATGGACTGCAGCATACCAGGCTTCCCTGTTCACCATCTCCTGGAACTTGCTCAAACTCATGTCCATCAAGCTGGTGATGCCATCCAAACATCTCACCCTCCATTGTTCCCTTCTCCTCCTACCTTCAATCTTTGCCAGCATCAGGGTCTTTTCCAGTGAGTCAGCTCTTTGCATCAGGTGGCCAAAGTGCTGGAGCTTCAGCCTCAGCATCAGTCCTTCCCATGAATATACAGGACTGATTTCCTTTAGGATTGACTGGTTTGATATCCTTGCAGTCCAAGGGACTCTCAAGAGTCTTCTTCAGCACCACAGTTCAAAAGCATCACTTCTTTGGAACTCAGCTTTTTTTATGGTCCAACACTCACATCCATACATGACTACTGGGAAAACTAGCTTTGACTACATGGACCTTTGTCAACAAAGTAATGTCTCTGCTTTCTAATGCACTGTCTAGATTTGTCATAGCTTTTCTTCAAAGGAGCAAGTGTCTTTTAATTTCATGGCTGCAGTCACAATCTGCAGTGATTTTGGAGCTCAATAAAATAAGTCTCACTGTTTCCATGGTTTCCCCATCTATTTGCCATAAAGTAATGGGACCGGGTGCCATGATCTTAGTTTTCTGAATGTTGAGTTTCAAAGCCAGCTTTTTCACTCCCCTCTCACTTTTATCAAGAGGCTCTTTAGTTCCCCTTCTCTTTCTGCCATAAGGGTGGTGTCATCTGCATATCTGAGTTTATTGATATTTCTCCCAGCAATCTTGATTCCAGCTTGTGTTTCATCCAGCCTGGCATATCGCATGATGTACTCTGCATATAAGTTAAATAAGCAGGGTGACAATATACAGCCTTGATGTACTCCTTTCCCAATTTGGCACCAGTCTTGACCTGCATACAGACTTCTCAGGAGGCAGGTCAGGTGGTCTGATATTCCCATCTCTTGAAGAATTGTCCAGTTTGTTGTGATCCACACAGTCAAAGGCTTTGGCGTAGTCAGTAAGGCAGAAGTAGATTTTTTTCTGGAACTCTTGCTTTTTCTATGATCCAACAGATATTGGCAATTTAATCTCTGGCTCCTCTGCCTTTTCTAAATCCAGCTTGAACACCTGGAAGTTCTTCATTCATGTACTGTTGAAGCCTTACTTGGAGAATTTTGAGCATTACTTTGCTAGCATGTGAGATGAGTGCAATTGTGCCATAGTTTGAACGTTCTTTGGCATTACCTTTCTTTGGGATTGGAATAAAAACTGACCTTTTCCAGTCCTGTGGCCACTGCTGAGTTTTCCAAATTCGCTTTCATATTGAGTGAAGCAGTTTTATAGCATCATATTTTGGTTAGGATTTGAGATAGCTGGAATTCCATCACTTCCACTAGCTTTATTTGTAGTGATGCTTCCAACTTTGCATTTGACTTTGACTTTGCATTCTAGCATGTCTGGCTCTAGGATAGTGATCACACCATTGTGGTTATCTGGGTCATGAAGATCTTTTTGTATAGTTCTGTGTATTCTTGCCACCTCTTCTTAATATCTTCTGCTTATGTTATGTCCATACCACTTCTGTCCTGTATTGTGCCCATCTTTGCATGAAATGTTTCTTTTCTTTAAGAGATCTCTAGTCTTTCCCATTCTATTGTTTTCCTCTATTTCTTTGCATTGATCACTTAGGAGGGCTAATCTTTCCTTGCTGTTCTTTGGAACTCTGCATTCAGATGGGTATGTCTTTCTTTATCTCCTTTGCCTTTTGCTTCTCTTTTCTCAGCTATTTGCAAGGCCTCCTCAGAAAACCATTTTGCCTTTTTTCATTTCTTTTTCTTTGGGGTGGTTTTATCACCACCTCGTATAGAAAGTCATGAACCTCCTTCAGTAGTTCTTCTGGCAGTCTCGTCTATGAGATCGAATCCCTTAAATCTATTTGTCACTTCTGTATAATCATACAGGATTTGATTTAGGTCATACCTGAATGGCCTAGTGATTTTCCCTACTTTGTTCAATTTATGTCTTAATTTTGCAATAAAGAGTTCATGATCTGAGTCATAGTCAGCTCCTGATCTTGTTTCTGCTGTGTAGAGATTCTCCATCTTTAGCTGCAAAGAATAAGAATCAATCCAACTTCAGTATTGACCATGTGTAGATGACACATGACACATGTAGATGACACATGATGTCCATGTGTAGAGTCTTCTGTTGTGTTGTAGGAAGAGGGTGTTTTCTATGACCAGTGCCTTCTCTTGGCAAAACTCTATTAGCCTTTACCCTGCTTCATTCTGTACTCCAAGGCCAAATTTGCCTGTTACTCTGTTACTTCAGGTATCTCTTGATTTCCTTGTTTTGCATTCCAGCCCCCTATGGTGAAAAGGACTTGTGTGTGTGTGTGTGTGTGTGTGTGTGTGTGTGTGTGTTAGTTCTAGAAGGTCTTGTAGGTCACCATAGAACCGTTCAACTTCAGCTTCTTCAGCATGAGTGGTTGGGGCATAGACTTGGATTACTGTGATATTGTATGGTTTGCCTTGGAAACGAATAGAGATCATTCTGTCTTTTTTGAGACTGCACCCAAATGCTACCATTTAGTTCTCTTGTTGACCGTGAGGGCTACTCCATTTCTCCTAAGGGATTCTTTCCCACAGTAGTTGATATAATGGTCATCTGAATTAAATTCACCCATTCCTGTCCATTTTAGTTCACTGATTCCTCAAATGTTGATCTTCACTCTTGCCATCTCCTGTATGACCACTTCCAATTTGCCTTGATTCATGGACCTAACATTCCAGGTTCTTATGCAATATTGTTCTTTACAACATTGGACTTTACTTCCATCACCAATCACATCCACAACTAGGTGGTGGTGTTGCTTTGGCTCCATCTTTTCATTCTGTCTGGAATTATTTCTCCAGTCTTTTCCAATAGAATATTGGGCACCTACTGACTTGGCGAGTTCATCTTTTAGTGTCTTTTTTTTTAACTTTTTCATACTTTTCATGAGGTTCTCAAGGCAAGAATGCTGAAGTTGTTTGCCATTCCCTTCTCTAGTGGACCACATTTTGTCAGAACTCTACACCATGACCCGTCCATCTTGGGTGGCCCTACACAGCATGGCTTATAGTTTCATGAATTAGACAAGGCTGAGATCCATGTGATCAGTTTGGTTATTTTTCTGTGATTGTGGTTTTCATTCTGTCTGTCCTCTGATGGATAGGGATAAGAGGCTTGTGAAGCTTCCTGAGGAGAGGGACTGGCTATGGGGTAATGTACTGTATTAAGTAAATTAAATATTAAACACTTATTCTGCATTGATTGTTTTGATCTGATTCATGCATTCATTCATTTACTTAAGTGTTTATGAAGTGAGTCCTACACACCATGTACTTTAATAATCTAATGGGGAAGACAGAACTTAAATATATATAAGATGTTGATATAGTTTGCTAAAAAATATATGTTAGGACTCTTAGTTCTTTTTTGATTAAAAAACAAACCTATGCTCATTTTTTAAAGTGCACATCACCAAACAGAATAACAAAAATCATATGATCATCTAAATAGATGCAGAAAAAACTGTTGACAATGTTCAATACCCATTCATGATAAATAAAGGCCATATACAACAAAACTACAGCTAGAAGCATTTTCTCTAAGATCAGGAACAAGACAAGAATGTCAAGCCTCACCACTTGTATTCAACGTAGTTTTGGAAGTCCTAGCCATGACAGTTAGGGAAGAAAAGCAAATGAAATAAATCCAAATCAGAAAAGAACAAGTTCAACTGTCACTGTTTGCAGATAACTTGATACTATACATAGAAAATCCTAAAGAGATGATGAGAAAACTACTAGAGTTTATTAATGAATTTAGTAAAGTTTCAGTATACAAAATAAACACACAGAAATCTGTTGCACTTCCATACACTAACAATGAAAGATCAGAATAATCTCATTTACCAGTGAAACAAAAAGAATAAAATACCTAGGAATAAACAACTAAGGAGACAAGAACTGTAAGACATTGATGAAAGAACTCAAAGATGACCCAAACAGAAGGAAAGATACACTGTATTCCTGGATTATTAGAATCAACATTGTCAAAATGACTGTACGATCAAAAGCAATCTACAGATTCAATGCAACCCCTATCAAATTAAGAAGCATTTTTCACAGAATCAGAAGAAAAAAATCTTAAAATTTGTATGGAGACACAAAAGACCTTGAATAGCTTCCTCTTCACTTTCTGCCATTAGAGTAGTATCATCTATATATCTGAAATTTTTAATAATTCTCCAGTAAACGTGAATTCAGCTTGTGATTCATGCAGCCCAGGATTTCACATGATGCACTCTGCATATAGGTTAAATAAGCAGGGTGACAATATACAACCTTGTCATATTTTTTCTTAATTTGGAACCATTCTGTCTGGTTCTGTGTCTGGTTCTAACTGGTTGCTTCTTGACCCGCATACAGATTTCTCAGGAGGCAGGTAAGGTGGTCTGATAGTCCCATCTCTTTAAGAGCTTTCCATAGTTTATTATGATCCACACAGTCAAAGGCTTTTGGTGTTTGGTAGATGAAACAAGGGCTTCCCTCATAGCTCAGTCGGTAAAGAATCTGCCTGCAATGCAGGAGACCTGGGTTCGATTCCTTGGTCGGGAAGATCCCTTGGAAAAGGAAATTGCAATCCACTCCAGTATTCTTGCCTGGAAAATCCCATGGACAGAGGAGCTTGGAGGGCTACATTCCATGGGGTCACAAGAGTTGGACACGAATTAGCGACTAAACCACCATCACCACATGAAACAATGTACGTCTGTTTCATTAACTAACCAAAACCTTTGGCTGTGTGGGTAAACTAAACCTACACAGGTAGATTTTGGAATAATTTTATACAATAATTTCCATACTACAGTCTCAACAAGAGTTGAGACTTTCAGAGAGGAATATTTTGTCAACTCAGAATAAGCAGAATGTTATTTTGGCATTATTTGTACAAATGCAAAAAGAGATTTCTGAAATGTTCAAATTAGCATTCATCAGTTAAAATGTAGTTGATTATTCACAGTTATTAGAATTAGTTACTTTTTCTCTATTTTCTGCTTATTTATATTCATGTACATGAAAATGTGAGTTATAACTCATTTTGGACAGCAGCCATTTGCTTTTTAGCATGACATCCAGAATTAAGTAATGAAATTTTGTAAGATAGTTCAAACACTTCTTTAAAATCTGAAGTTTTTTCCTTGAAAGAAATGCCATATATGTTGTAACAGAGGCAACATGGTAATTTTTTTTTTTTTTTTGGTTTCCAGAATGACTTTGCTACATGTGGGAACCATCAGCAATTTAGCTTCACTCCCAATCAACATGAGCAATTCGTAATCACAAATTTTGTGATAGACAAACAAAGAACTCTCAAGACCAAATTAGGCATAATTAATACAGGAAACTCTCCAGTAACCTGGCAATTTGCAGCCAGGGGAGGACACATGCAGTATTGTCTTAACAAGTTCATCAAAGATGTAATTAACCCCCGGCCATCTGTGCAAACAGAACCTGAGCTGCTCCCAATCATAGATTGGCTAGCAAATGCCTCTTAGCAGAAACCTAGGTATATGTTCAAATACACTGTGTACCACTACAGGCAATCAGCCATGTTTGTCTGGCTTTTTATTTGATGGACTCACAATATTTTTCCTTTTTAAATGAACTTGGATTTCCAGGGTCACTTTCACTCAAGTTTATTTTCTGAAGCAAGAAGCCCAGGTACGATATTGCTTTCTGTCAGAGTTTAGTGGCAGAAATGAAGTCAGTTGGCTTGCAGAGATGGCCTTGATTCAGATAATTAGATTTTCCATTGGAAGGAGTTGGTTTTAAAACTTCTAATAAGGAGAAATAATCAGAATCCCACTGCTCATGGCCTGCCACATCCAGTATAGTGAGAAAGGCCTCAGGATCCCGTCTTTTCATTCCAGAATTGTAGAAAGAATTAACTGAAAAACATTGTTTCTGCAAATAAAAAAAGTAATAGTACATCGAATTAAGCAGGACCAATAAACATTAAAGTCTGTGGCTTTTCTTTCTGGAAAAATCTGTCAATTCATTCTAGGACCAGTATAGACTATTTATCTCAGGATGTAAGATTTCAAAGGAAGAAAAATGTTCTCAGAGCTCAGTTGGTAATTCATCTTTCCATATGACCGCCTCATAGTTCTTATTAATTATCAATATTTAATCATGCATTAAAAATGAATCTTTTGGGCTTCCCTGGTAGCTCAGTGGCAAAGAATCTCCTGCCAATACAGAGGACATGGGTTCAATCTCTGCTTGAGGAGGATCCCACATGCCACGAGACAACTGATCCTGTGGACCACTGTACTGAACCAGTGGTCTAGAGCCCCAAAGCCACGACTACTGAAGTCCATGCACCTAGGGCTGGTGCTTCACAAGCAAGAGAAATCACTGCAATAAGAAGCCTGCACAGTTAGTGAGTAGCTCACACTTGCCTCATCTAGAGAAGGCCTGAGTGCACCAATGAAGATCCAGCACAGTTAAATAATAAATGAATGAATCTAGAATGAATCTTTCTTTTAAAAAAATGGATTTTTCTTTGACCGAATTTAGCTTTTTATAAAACTTACTTTTCAAACTTAAAAAAAAATTTTATTCTATATTCGAGCATAGTTGATTAACAATGTTGTGTTAGTTTCATGTGTACAGGAAAGTGATTCAGTTATGTATCTATTCTTTTGCAAATTATTTTTCCAATTTAGGTTATTACAGAATACTGAGCAGAGTTCCCTGTGTTATATAGTAGATCCTTCTTGATTGTTGATTTTAAATATAATAATCTGGAGAATTCTGTGGCAATCCAGTGGTTAGGACTCCGAACTCACTGTCAAGGGCCTGGATTTGACTCTTGGTCTGGAACTAAAAATCCCATGAATCATGCAGTGTGGCAAAAGTCTGTGAATTTGTTCCTGTTTTGTAAATAAGTTAATTTTGTATCATTTTCCTTAGATTCTGCATATAAGCAATATCATGTGATCTTTGTCTTTTTCTGTCTGGCTTATTTTACTTAGTATGATAATCTACAGGTCCATCCATGTTGCTGCAAATGGCATTATTTCATTCTATTTAATGGCTGAGTAATATTACAGTATATATATGTACTACATCTTCTAAATTTTGTTTTCTAAATTTTTATTTGAGTATAATTAATTTACAATGTTGTGTTAGTTCCAGGTGTAGTGCAAACTGAATCAATTATACATATATCCACTCTTTTTTAAAAAAAGATATTCCCCATATAGTCCATTACAGAGTATTGAATAGTGTTCCCTGTGCTGTGCAGTGATCTATTTTATATTTATCTATTTTAGTTATCTATTTTATATATAGTAGTGTCTGTATGTCAATCCCACTCTCCCAATTTATCTATTTTATATATAGTAGTGTCTGTATGTCAATCCTAATATTCCAATTTATATCTCCCCACTTATCCCCTGGTAACCATAATTTTGTCTTCTACCTCCGTGACTTTACTTCTGTTTTGTAAATAAGTTCATTTGTACCCCCTTTTTTTGATTCCACATATGAGTGATATTGTAAGATATTTGTCTTTTTCTGTCTGTCTTACTTCACTCAGTATTATAATCTCTAGGTCAATCCGTGCAGCTACAAATGGCATTACTTCATAGTGTTTTTAATGAATGAGTAATATTGCATTTTATATATCTACCACATCTTCTTTATCCATTCCTCTATTGATGAACATTTAGATTGCTTCCATGTCCTGGCTATTGTAAAAATAGTACTGCAATGAACATTGGGGTATGTGTATCTTTTCAAATTAGGTTTTCTCTGGATATATGCCCAAAAGTGGGATTGCTAAATCATATGGTAGCTATACTTTTAGTTTTTTTAAGGAATTCCATACTGTTTTCCACAGTGGCTGTACCAATTTACATTTCCCAGCAACAGTGTAAAAGGATTCCCTTTTCTCCACATGTCTCCAACATTTATTGTTTGTGTTGGTATGTTTTTCCATCTTTTTGTGTCCTCTTCAATTTCTTTTGTCAACATCATATAGTTTTTTGGAGTACAGTTCTTTTTTCTCTTTAGGTAGGTTAATTCCTAGGTATTTATTCTTTTTGATGTGGTGGTAAATGGGATTGTTTCTTAATTTCTTTTTCTGATCTTTCATTGTTACTGTATAGAAATGCAATTTATTTCTGTGTATTAATTTTGTATCCTGTATCTTTCCCTAATTCATTGAAGAGCTCTAGTAGTTTTCTGGTAGTATCTTTAGGATTTTCTATGTATAGAATGATGTCATCTGCAGACTGTGAAAGTTTAACTTGTTTTCCAATTTGGATTCTTTTTAGTTCTTTTTCTTTGCTGATTGCTGTAGCTAGAGTTTCCAAAACTATATTGAATACAAGTGGTGAGAGTGTACATCCTTGTATTTTTCCTGATCTTAGAGAAAATACTTTCAGCTTCTCACTGTTGAGTATGATGTTAGCTGTAAGGTTGTTTTATATGGCCTTTATTATGTTGAGTTATGTTTCCTCTATCCCCACTTTCTGGAAAGTTTTTTTCATGAATGGGTGTTGAATTTTGTCAACAGCCTTCTTTTCTTTTTGCATCTGAGTTGATCATATGGTTTTATTATTAAATTTGTTGATGTGGTGTATAACACATTGATTTGCAGATATTTGAAAAGTCCTTGGGTCCCTGGGATAAATTCCACTTGATCATGGTGTATGATTCTTTTAATGTACTGTTGGATTGAGATTGCTAGTATTTTGTTGAGGATTTTTACATCTATGTTAATCAGTGTTATTGGCCTGTAGTTTTCTTTTTTGTGATATCTTTATCTGGTTTTGATATCAGGGTGATTGTGGCCTCATAGAATGAGTTTGGGAGTGTTCCTTTCTCTGAATTTTTTGGAAGTGTTTCAGAAGAATAGGTGTTAACTCTTTTCTAAATGTTTGATAGAATGTGAAGCCATCTGGTCCTGGACTTTTGTTTGTTGGGAGTTTTTAAATCACAGTTTCAATTTAGGTACTTTTGATTCACCTGTTCATATGTTCTATTTCTTCCTGGTTCAATCTTGGGAAATTGTACCTTTCTAAGAATTTATCTATTTCTTCTAGGTTGTCCATTTTAT
Source organism: Ovis canadensis (assembly GCF_042477335.2). NCBI lineage: Eukaryota > Metazoa > Chordata > Mammalia > Artiodactyla > Bovidae > Ovis > Ovis canadensis. The sequence goes on from NC_091727.1 coordinate 69,208,913, forward strand.
TGACATATAATTGCTTGTAATAGTCTCTTATGATCTTTCATATTTCTGTGGTGTCAGTACTTTTTTGCATTCCTAATTTTTTTTGAGTCCTCTTCCTTTCTTTTCTAGATTAGTCTATCTAAAGGTTTATCAGTTTTGTTTATATTTTCAAAGAACCAGCTTTTAGTTTAATTGATCTTTGCTATTGTTTTGTCTCTCTTTTATTTATTTCTGCTCTGATCTTTATGATTTATTTCCTTCTACTAAGTTTAGGTTTTGTTTGTTCTTCTTTGCCTTGTTGCTTGACATGGAAGGTTGACTTTTCTTGTTTCCTATGGTAATATTGTATTGGTATAAACTCTCTTGGAACAGTTTTTGCTATATTCCATAGGTTTTAGATTGTTCTGCTTTCATTTTAACTTGTCTCTATGTATTTCCTCTTGGATTTCTTTAGAGATCTATTGGTTTTTAATATCATATTTTTTGGACTCCACGTGTTTGTGTTTTTTTCCTACAGTTCTTTTATTGTAGTTTATTTCTAATTTCATAACATTGTGATCAGAAAAAATGCTTGATATGATTTTAATTTTGTTAAATTTACTAAGGCTTACTTTGTGCCAGCATGTGGTCCATCTTGGAGTATTTTCTATGTCCACATGAGAAGACTGTCCTGTTGATTTTGGATGGCATGATGTATAAATATCGGTTAAGTCCCTCTGGTCAAATGTATCATTACGGCCTTTGTTTACTTATTGGTTTTCTGTCTAGATGATCTGTTGATGATAGTGCAGTAATAAAGTCTCCCACTGTGGAGGCTGACAAGATGGCAGAGGAGTATGTGGATGAGGAGTACATCTCTCCCCATAGATAAATCAGGAATACATTTTCAGATGCAGAAGATCTTGCAGAGAACCAGCTGAGAACTGGCAGGAGTCCCTGACAACTGGAAGGGAATATATAGATTTATGCAAGACTTGATAAGACAAAGGAAGGAAGGGAAAAGAGGAGAAGAGTGAGCAGGACTGGGCCTTACCCAGGGGTGACAGCCCCACATCTGGGAAAATCGTTTGGGACAGAGGGAAGCATTTGAGGCTGTTAGAAAGTGAAACAGCTGACCTGTGACACTCTGAATGGAGTAAGAACCACATAGACAATCCATGCTGCAGGTGCATATATCCCAGACAGGGACACAAACCCAATGGAATGCATAGCAGATGGGAGCTGAAGCATGAGGGTTGGATACAAATTCCAGAGCGAGGACACAAGGAATGCTATTGACTGTAGGGAGATGGCCTACGGGGACAGGAGGGAGGAAATCCATGGCAGAGAATGCCTTTGGAGAAAAGCAAGGCAGCCATGGAGGCAGGGCACTACTGCTTTAGTCATACATGGGGTGGAGCCATCACAGTAACCTCTCTCTCTCTCCAAATGCTGGTGCCAGCAGTTGATCAATAGAAAAAGACCCCAGCGAGGGTGGCCCTATGAATGCCTGCTGTTCCAAGCAATAGAGAAGGACCAGTCAGAGAGGCCGTTTTAGTGATAGCTGCTAGAGGCTAGAAAAGAATCCTAATAGCTCCATATCTCCTGCATCAGTGGCCATTGGCTTCCCTGCACACCTGGCACTGCTGGTGTCCTGATGATCCAAGCAGCCACAATAGCTATACGCTTAGTCCAAACTGGGGCAGGGGGTTCCCTCATAGCTCAGTTGTTAGAGAATCTGCCTGCAATGCATGAGACCTGGGTTCAATTCCTGGGTTTGGAAGATCTCCTGGAGAAGGAAATGGTAACCCCTTCCAGTACTCTTACCTGGAGAATTCCATGGACAGAGGAGCCTGGCAAGCTACATTCCATGGGGGTCAGAAAAGTCAGACATGACTTAGTGACTAAACCACCATCAAACTGGGGCAGAGCTGCCAGACCCTAGAAAACTATACTAATAGTGCTGTAACTCCTGCACCTGTAGTTACTGGCTTTCTTGAGCAACTGGTGCTGCTGGAGTCCCCATGATCCAAGCAGCTGCACCACCTCCACACCTGGTCCTCACTGAGGCAGACTCAAGTCCTCCATGGCAGCCTCAGGAGGAAAATCTTATGTATGACCCACACGCAGAGGTGGAGATAAAAGACAAATTGAGCTTCACAGGTGGAGAGATTACAGAAGAGGATCAAAAACCTTTCCACCAGCTGTATAAGCTGCAGATTAAATCAACAGGATCAACTAGGTAGACTCTGTGTATGGAATATATAAGCAGACAGTAAGTGTTCCCACAAAATAAAATGATCTAGCATTGGAATCTGTGGGCATTGGAGGCAAGCACTTGGAGGAGTATGACCAGATTAGAGTTGAAACTGTCCCTACAGCAGGTCCAGAGACCAGCCCTCCTCAGTACTGGAGGGCATCCTAGGGAAGTAAAGGTGGGCTATGGCTCACAGTGGGGAAAAGGATGGTGACAGCTAAGATCTGAGAAAAATATTTATTATACTCTTATATTTTGACTTATTCTGTAGTTTTAGATTTTTTCTGTTTTTCTCTGGCTGTGGTTGTTGTTTTTATTATTATCTCTGTTTAGGCTTTGGGGAATTTTTAAAATCACAATTTTTTTTATCACTTTTCTATATTTCTACTTCTATTTGGCTTTCTGTAGTTCTGTGTTTTTTCTTTTCTTGTTTTAGTTTTTTGTTACTGCATATAGATCTTTTAAATATATTTCTATTTAGCTTTGCTTTTCTATTTTTTCAGTTTTTCATCATGTTTATTTGCTTGTTTTGTTTGCTTTGCTTTATTCATCAGTGGGCACTCTGCTGTAATCTTGTTTTCTGCTTTGTGTTTTAGTTAGTTTTGTTTTAATTGGTTGATGTCATTTTTGGTGTCCTTTGCTCTCTACTACTTTGTTTTCTTTGATCTGTTTTGGTTTCATTTGTGAATATGTGTGTGTGTGTGTATGTGCCTGTGCGTGTGTATGTCCCTTTGTTTTTATTTTTGTCTGATTGTTCTTTTACTATTTGTCTGGGGTTTGGATTTTGCTTCTTCTTCTTTTTTGCTTCTTTGTTTTAATCCCCTTTATTGCCATAACAAACAGCTGGTGTGGTCTTGGTTCCCTGAACAGATGTCCAGCCTGAACCTCAGGAGTGGGAGCATTGAGTCCAGGACACTATACCACCAGAGAACTCTTGACCTCAGGGAGGATTAATCACTGTGAACTCCCCCAGAGGCCTCCACTTGTATCCAATTCCTGGAACCACCTAATTGCCTGCAACACCCATTGCAGGATGCCTCACTGAAATGACAATCAAGTCAAGAACACAAACCCAGTCATCAACAGACATCCAAAACACATCACCCCACATGGCCCTGCTGTGTGTGCTGTGTGATAAGTTGCTTCTGTCATATCTGACTCTTTGCGACCCTGTGGACTGTAGCCCACCAGGCACCTCTGTCCATGTGATTCCCCAGGAAAGCATTTTTTGTAGACTTTTTGATTATGGCCATTCTGACCAGCATGAGATGATACCTCTTTGTGATTTTGATTTGCATTTCTTCAATAATGAGTGATGTTGAGCATCTTTTCATGTTTATTAGCCATCTATATGTCTTGGGAGAAATATCTGTTTATGTCTTTTGTTCACTTTTTGAGTGAGTTGTTCATTTTTCTAGTATTGAGCTGCAAGAGCTACTTGCATGTTTTGGAGATTAATTGTCAGTTGCTTCATTTGTTATCATTTCTCCCATTCTGAGGGCTGTCTTTTTACCTTGATTATAGTTTTCTTCGTTTTTAAGTTTAATTAGGTGACATTATTTTTTGTTTTTATTTCCAATATTCTGGAAAGTGGCTTATAGAGGTTCTTGCTGTGATTTATGTCAGAGAGTGTTTTGCCTATGTTTTCCTCTAAGTTTCACAGTTTCTGATCTTACATTTAGGTATTTAATTCATTTTGAGTTTATTTTTGTGTATGGTGTTAGAAAGTGCTCTAGTTTCATTTTTTTACACACAGTTGACCAGTTTTCCTAGCATGACTCGTTGAAGAGACTGCGTTTCCTCCATTGTATATTTTTGCCTCCTTTTTCAAAGATAATATGTCCATAGGCGCTTGGATTTATCTCTAGACTTTCTATTCTGTTACATTGATCTATATCTCTTTGTGCCACTGTCATACTGTATTGATGATTGTAGATTTATAGTATAGTCTGAAGTCAGGCAGGTTGATTCCTCCAGTTCCATTCTTCTTTCTCATGATTGCTTTGGTTATTTAGGGTCTTTTGTGTTTCCATACAAATTATGAAATTCTTTGTTCTAGTTTGGTGAAGAATACCATTGGTATTTTGATAGGGATTGTGTTCAATCTATAGATTGCTTTGGGTACTATACTCATTTTCACTATATAGATTCTTCCAATCCATGAACATGGTATATTTCCCCACCTATTTATGTGGGCTTTGGTTTCTTTCATCAGTGTTTTATAGTTTTATATATATAGGTCTTTTGTTTCTTTAGGTAAATTTGTTCCTAAACATTTTATTCTTTTCATTGCAATTGTGAATGGAATTGTTTCCTTAATTTCTCTTTCTTACTTTTCATTGTTAGTGAATAGGAATGCAAGGCATTTATGTGTATTAATTTTATATCCTGAAATTTTACTATATTCATTGATTAGCTCTAGTAGTTTTCTGGTGGCAATTTAGGGTTTTCTATGTAGAAAATCATGTCATCTGCAAACCGTGAGAGTTTTACTTCTTCTTTTCCAATCTGGATTGCTTTTATTCTATTTTATTTTTTTCTTCTCTGGTTTCTGTGGCTAGGACTTCCAAAACTATGTTGAATAGTAGTGGGGAGAGTGGGCACCCTTGTGTTGTTCTTGATCTTAGAGGAAATGCCTTCAGTTTTTTGCCATTGAAGATAATGTTTGCTGTGAGTTTGTTGTATATGACTTTTATTATGTTGAGGTATGTCTCTTCCATTCCTCCTTTCTGGAGAGTTTTTTTTTTTTATCATAAATGGATGTTGAATTTTGTCAAAGGCTTTCTCGACATCTATTGAGATAATAATATGGTTTTTATCCTTCAATGTCTTAATATGGTATTATTCCTGGTTCAGTTTTGGAAGCGATAGCTTACGGTGAATGGTGTCAAATTTGTGATCTCTAAAGAAGATTTACCTTTGGAACCAGGGACCAGGCTTGATCCCTCAAGAGCTTTAGTGTCTCACAGTCTTATTAAAGTATAAAAAGGGACAGAAAAAGCTTCTGACATAGACATCAGAAGGGGTATGGAGAATGCCCCACTCACTAGTCTTAGCAAGGGAGCTATATACTTTTTAAATTGGCTATTGCAATAAATCAAAAGAATGTCTCAAGATTGTAAAGATCTTACTAGACCCACTCCCACAATTTATATATATTTTTTAATTTTTATTTTTACTTTATTTTACTTTACAATACTGTATTGGTTTTGCCATACATTGACATGAATCCACCACGGGTGTACATGCGATCCCAAACATGAACCCCCCTCCCACCTCCCTCCCCACATCATCCCTCTGGGTCATCCCTGTGCACAAGCCCCAAGCATGCTGTATCCTGCATCGGACATAGACTGGTGATTCGATTCTTACATGATAGTATACATGTTTCAATGCCATTCTTCCAAATCATCCCACCCTCTCCCTTTCCCTCTGAGTCCAAAAGTCCGCTATACACATCTGTGTCTTTTTTGCTGTCTTGCATACAGGGTCATCATTGCCATCTTTCTAAATTCCATATATATGTGTTAGTATACTGTATTATATTTTAAGATGACAGGATTAGAACTAACAATAGAAAGATCTTATCAGACTCACTCCAATAATATACATTTTAAGATAACAGATTAATATGTTCTAGAATTAGATAGGGTTAATAATTACACAACTCTGTGAATATGCTCAAAACTACTAAATTATATATATGAAAATGGTAAGTTTATAGCATATGAATTATATCTTTATAAAAGTGAATAATTTAAAAATTATTATTTTATGTTGAAATGATAACATTTGGCTATATTCAGTTAAATAAAATATAAAATTTAGATTAAAAAGTTTGTTCTTTCCTCCTCCTTGAGAATTCCAGACCCCTTTCTCCTCCTTGGGGACCTTAGACTTCTTATCAACCTGCCTAAGAATTGACTCTCTCAAAAGTTTATACTCTTCTAAGAATTTGTCCATTTCTTTCAAGTTGTCCATTTTATTAGCATATAGTTGCTCATAGTAGTCGTTTGTATTTTGGGGATGTATGTTGTAATTTCTCCATTTTCATTTGTAACTTTATTGATTGGAGTCTTCTCCCCTTTTTTCTTGATGAGTTTGGCTAATGGTTTGTCTATTTTGTTTATCTTCTCAAAGAATCAGCTTTTAATTTTGTTGATCTTTGCAATAACCTTTTCATTTCCTTTTCAGTTTTTTCTGCTCTGATTTTTATGATTTCTTTGCTTCTACTAACACTGAAGGCTTTTTGGGTCTTCTCTATTTGTTTTAGGTGTAAAATTAGGTTGTTTACTTGACATTTCTCTTGTTTCTTGGGGTAGACTTGTATTGCTATGAAATTCCCTCTTAGCACTGCTTTTACTGAATCCCATAGGTTTTGGGTAGTCATGTTTTCATTATAATTGTTTCTATGCATATTTTGAATTTTTTTATTTCTTCAGTTTTCTTTTGGTTATTCAAAAGCATGTTGTTTAGCCTCCATATGTTTGTGATTTTTATAGTTTTTTTTAATGTGGTTGATATCTAATCTTATAGCATTGTGATCAGAAAAGATGCTTGAAACAATTTCAATTTTTAAAAATTTACCAAGGCTAGATTTGTGGCCCAGGATGTGATCTATCTTGGAGAATGTTCCATGTGCACTTGAGAAAAAAGGTGAAATCCATTGTTTTTGGGTGGAATGCCACATAGATATCAATTAGGTCTTACTGGTACAATGTATCATTTAAAGCTTGTTTTTCCTTCTTAATTTTCTGTCTGAATGATCTGTCCATTGGTGGCAGTAGGGTATTAAAGTCCCCACTATTATTGTGTTACTGTCAATTTCCCCTTTAATGGTTGTTAGCATTTGCCTTTATGTATTGTGGTGTTCCTATGTTGGGTACATATATATTTATAATTGTTGTATCTTCTTCTTGGACTGATCCCTTGGTCTTTATGTATTGTCCTTCTTAGTCTCTTATAAGAGCTTTATTTTAAAGACTATTTTACCTTATGTAAGTCTAGTCAGGGCTATGGTTTTTCCAGTGGTCCTGTATGGATGTGAGAGTTGGACTGTGAAGAAAGCTGAGTGCCGAAGAATTGATGCTTTTGAACTGTGGTGTTGGACAAGACTCTTGAGAGTCCCTTGGACTGCAAGGAGATCCAACCAGTCCATTCTGAAGGAGATCAGCCCTGGGATTTCTTTGGAGGGAATGATGCTAAAGCTGAAACTCCAGTACTTTGGCTACCTCATGCAAAGGGTTGACTCTTTGGAAAAGACTCTGATGCTGGGAGGGATTGGGAGCAGGAGAAGAAGGGGACAACAGAGGATGAGATAGTTGGATGGCATCACTGACTCAATGGACATGAGTCTGAGTGAACTCCGGGAGTTGGTGATGGACAGGGAGGCCTGGCATGGTGCGATTCATGGGCTTGCAAAGAGTCGGACACGACTGAGTGACTGAATTGAACTGAAGTATTGCCATCCCACTTTCTTTTGCATGAAATATCTTTTTCCAACACTTCACTTTCAGTCTGTATGTGTCCTTAGGTTTGAGGTGGGTCTCCTATAGACAGTGTATATAGGAGTCTTGTATCCATTCAGGCCGTCTTTGTCTTTTGGTTGGAGCATTTACCCTATTTACATTTAAGGTAATTATTGAAAAGTATGATCCCATTGCTATTTATTTTACTGTTTTGGATTCGTTTTTATAAACCTTTTCTGTGTTTCCTGTCTAGAGAAGATCCTTTAGCATTTGTTGAAGAGTGGGTTTGGTGGTGCTGAATTCTCTCAGCTTTTGCTTGTCTGTAAAGCTTTTGATTTCTCCTTTGAATCTGAATGAGATCCTTGCTGGGTAGAGTGATCTTGGTTGTAGGTTTTTCTCTTTCATCACTTTAAGTATATCTTGCCATTCCCTTCTGGCCTGCAGAGTTTCTACGAAAGATCAGCTGTTATCCTTACGAAGATTCCCTTGTATGTTGTTTGTTGCTTTTCCCTTGCAGCTTATAATATTTGTTCTTTGTGTTTAATTTTTCTTCATTGATTAGTATGTGTCTTGCCATGTTTCTCTTTGGGCTTATCCTGTAAGACTCTTCTGGACTTCTTGGACTCCAGTGGATATTTCTTTTCCCATTTTAGGAAAGTTTGCAACTGTTATCTCCTCAAATATTTTCATGCCTTTTCCTTTTGTCTTCTTCTGGGACACCTATGATTCAAATATTGGAGCATTTAACGTTGTCCCAGACCTCTAAGACTGTCCTCATTTCTTTTTATTTTTTTCCCCACTCTGACTTACTTATTTTCATCATTCTATCTTACAACTCACTTATGCTTTCTTCTGCCTCAATTACTCTACTGCTTGTTCCCTCTAAAGTGTTTTTAATCTCCTTTATTGCATTGTTCATTATTGATTGACCGCTGTTTATTTCTTCTTGGTCCTTGTTAAACATTTCTTGCTTCTTCTCAATCAGTGTCTCTAGTCTACTTGCCTGTAACTCCATTTTGTTTCCCAAAGATTTTGGATCATCTTTGATATCATTATTCTGAATTCCTTTTTGGGTAGACTCCCTTATCACCTCCTCTTTTGCTTTGTTTGGTAGTTTTTCATCATGATACTTCACCTGCTGAATATTTCTCTGACTTTTAATTATTCTTTAGTCTACTGTGTTCATTGTCTCCTTTGTGCAGGTTGGAGAGTTGTAGTTCCTCTTAACAGTGGAGTCTGCTTGCTGTGGGTACAGTTTGGACCAGTTGTTTGTGAAGGTTTCCTGGTTGGGGCAACTTGTGTCTGTGTTCTGGTGGATGGAGCTGGATCTCATCTCTCTGGAGGTCAATGCAGTGTCCAGTAGTGAGTCTTGAGCAGTCTTTGGGTTTGGTATGGAGTTGGGCAATTTGTCTTTTAATGTTCAGGTTTTTGTTCCTATTTTTCTGGAGGATTAGTGTGGGGTGTCTTTTACTGGAGCCTGCTGGCTTTTGGGTGGAACTTGGTCTCAATGTATGGGCTCTCATCTATTAATGTTCCCTGGGGTCTAGTGTTCTTTGATGGTACAAAGTTCTGGAGTTGAGGCTCCTGCCTCTAGGTTTGGGTCTCCCTCTGACATTAACCTCAAGACTTCTCTGTCCACACAGAACTGAAGGCAAAAACTCTAGGTTAATGGTGAAACAACTCTCCACAGTCAGAAACACACAAAGAGATTCACAGAGTTATATAGAAAATATAAGTGGGAAGAGGGAGATAGAAGTGATCAGGAAGAGAAAAGGGAGTGTCAAAAGGGAAGTAAGTAACTGAGCCAGTAATCAAATCCCTATGTGAAAATGGATACTAAAAGTTATAATCTTAAAGGTACAAAATTAATAACAAATATCAAAATGTAAAAATTAAAACCTAGAATAGAGATTGGACTCTCAAAAGTACCATACAGAAAAAGCAAAACAAAATTGAACACAAAAACTAAAATATATCTATATCTATATCTATATCTATATCTATATCTATATCTATATCTATATCGTGCAGTTAGTTCAGTGTCAGATAAACCCATGTTCTAGCTTGTACTTGTTTTCAAAGTCTATAGTTGACCCTCAAGTGCACAGTCTCAGCTTAAATGCAGGATTTTAATCTGTTACATCTGCCACTTTTGGGGCAGTTCCCCTTCTTTTCTTTGCTTGGGCTGGCCTCTTCTGCTTGCCAGTGTCTTCAGTGTCTAATCTCCACTTTAACATGAGGGGATGAAAGTGTCCATTTATGCAGGCTCACTTGCTCAGTTGTGCTATGCAGAGGGAGGGACACTGCAAACAAACACCACTGGCATGTGTGGGGAGCACTCATAGCATGTGGATGGACCACACTTGGTTGCCACAACCCTAGGCAGAGTGAACTTTCTATGTCGAAGCCACTCAGGCTCCCGGGTGCTCCACGAGGGCCCAGCCCCAGGCGGGCTGTGCATCTCATGTACTTCCCAGGCTCAAGCTGCTCAGACTCTCTCCTCGAGGGCACAGTCCCAGGTGAGCTGTGCATCTTGTGCACTTCCCATGTCTAAGCCACTCAAGCTCCCAGGTGCACCACGAGCACACAGTCCCAGGCGGGCCATGCATCTCCTCAGGGGAGCTGTCTCAGGCTCTGACACTTCTGGCAGATATGAACCGCTCAGGATCCCAGGAAGACATGGTTAGCAACTGGCATCCTACTCACAGCTTGGCAGGAGATGTCTCTGGGGTTGAGATTGCAGCAGCCCCTTACCTTCCCCCTCTTTTGAGCACTTGCCTCTCTGCATCCAGAGAGGGCTGTATATGGGAGCCAGCTTGCTTTCCTTTGGTATTTGCTAGGGCACAACCCTTTGTTTTGTGAGTGCACCAGGAGACACACTGTGGTATCAGAGCCTTTCTGTTGGAAAGGTCCTTTGTTTTTCTTTGTCTCTCTGGCCTTCCCTAGGTTTGGGTTGCTGTGTCATGTTACTCCCCTCAGTGTGTCCTCAGGGCATTCAATATCAGTCCTTACCCTAAGGACCAATGATGCAGCCCATGCCTCTGCACCCAGCCCCCACTCACTGTGAGCAGACATGAGCATATGAGCTGCTTCTCCACTGGTAATTGCCATTTGGCACGAATTCTGCGGTGATTTGTTGTTGTTGTTATGCTACCCCAAAGTTCCCCACTGACTCCACCTGTGAAAGGATTTGCTACTGTATGGAAACTTCTCCTTCACTACTCCCTTCCCAGGATGGGTCCATCTCTAAATCCTTTGTCTCTCTTTACATCTTTATCCTTTGTCTTATTTCATTTCAAAGAGATTAGTTTGTCTTTCTGGGTATCTGGAGTCCTTTGCCAGCATTCAGAATTTGTTTTGTGGAAGTTGTTCTACATGCAGATGATCTTTTCATGTGTTTGTGGGGGGGGGAAGTGGTCTCCCACTCCTATTCTTCCATGATCTTTGGACCAACTCTCAACATTTCTTGTAAGGCAAGTCTTAGTGGTGACAAACTCTTTAAGCGTCTTTAAAAATTTTCTTTATTTTTAAATTGGAGGATAATTGCTTTACAGAATTTTGTTTGGTGGAATGGGGAGGGAAATGAGAGGGAGGTTCAAGGGGGTGGGAACATATGTACGCCTATGGCTGATTCATGTTGATGTTTGACAGAAAAGAAAATTCTTTCAGCTTTTGTTTATCTATGAAAATGTTTATTTCTCCTTTACATTTGAAGGACAACTTTGCTAAATAGAGTATTCTAGGGTGAAAGATTTTTACCTTTCAGTGGTTTAGGCTTTCCTGGTGGCTCAGACGATAAAGTGTCTGCCTGCAATGTGGGAGACCTGGGTTCGATCCCTAGGTCGGGAAGAACCCCTGGAGAAGGAAACGACAACCCACTCCAGTACTCTTGTCTGGAAAATTCCATGGACAGAGGAGCCTTGTAAGGTACAGTCCATGGGGTTACAAAGAGTCAGACACAACTGAGCCACTTCGCTTCACTTCACTTCACTTCGCTTCACTTCACTTTACTTCATTTTGAGAATATCATTCCACATCCTCCTGGACTGTACAGTTTCTGCTGAGAAGTCAGCTAAGAGCTTAATTGGGTTCTTTTGTAGGTTACCATCCTTTTACCCCTGTCTTTAAAATTATGTCTTTGTCCATTCATCTGTTGTTGGACATCTAGGTTGCTTCCATGTCCTGGCTATTGTAAATAGTGCTGCAATGAACATTGAGGTACATGTTTACTTTCCAGTTATGGGTTTCTCAGGGTATATGTCCAGTGGTGGTGTTACCAGGTCATATGGTATATTTATTCCTAGTGTTTTTTTTTTTTAAAGGAATCTCCATACTGTTCTAAATAATAGCTGTATTAGGTCACATTTCCACAAATATACAATGGAATATTGCTCAGCCTTAAAAAAGAATTAACTTGAGTCAGTTCTAGTGAGGTGGATGAGCCTAGAATGTGTTATATGGACTGAAGTAAGTCAGAAAAAGAAAAACAAATATAGTATATCAATGCACATATGAAATCTAGAAAAATAGGATTGATGAATCTATTTGCAGGGAAAGGATGGAGATGCAGATGTAGAGAATGGACTTGTGGATACAGTAGGGGAGAGAGTGAGTAGGATGAATGGAGAAAGTAGCATCAATATATATACACTATCATGTGTAAAGTGGATAGTTGGGGAGAAATTGCTATATAACACAGGGAGCCCAGTCTGGCACTCTGTGATGACTTAGAGGGATGGGATGGGGAGAAAGCAGGAAGGCTCAAGATGGAGGATGTATATGTATAAATATGACTGATTCACATTGTTGTATGGCAGAAACAAAAACAACACTGTAAAAATTAAAAAGCAAAAAAATAAAAAAAATAGAAAAAATTATGTCTTTGTCATTGACTTTGGATAATTTTAATATAGTGTTTCTTGAAGAAAGTCTTTTTGTATTGAGATAACCCAGCATTCTCCTTAGCTTCATTAACTTGCATATTCAGTTTCTTCCCCGAGTTTCAGAAGTTCTCAGCTGTTATTTTTCAAAACAAACTCTCTCCTCTCTTTTTACTCCCTTCTCTTTCTGGGAAATTCATTATCATTATCCTTCCTAATGCATTGAGATAATTCTTATAGATGTTATTAATATATTTTAGATCTTTCTTCTCTCCCCTGTTCTATTGTATCTTTTCTAGATTTTTATCTACAAGCTTAGAATTCTTCCATATGATCTGCTCCATTTCCAATGCTTTCTTATGCATATTTTGTCTCATTTTTTTAGTTCTTCAGCTCTAGAAGAATTTATGTTTGGTTCTTTTTTGGAATTCCAATCTCTTTGGTAAAATATTCCTTTTGATTACTAATTTTATTTCTGAGCTTCTTGAACTGTCTTTCTGCATTTCCTTGTATCTCCTTGAATTTCTTCATGATACCTATTTTGCATTCTGTATCAGTTTGATTGCAATATTCTGTGACTGTATATTTGGTTCATGAAGAATTGTCATTTTCTTTTCATGATACCATGTTACCATGTTTTTTTGTGGTCCTTGATGAGTTTTGTCTCTGTTGATATCTTTGAAGCAACAAACACTTTTCTTCTGTAGGTAAAAATGTTTTACTTGATTCTAGCAATTCAGGATTATCAATTACAGGCCTTTCTTTTTATTTTTCAGTAGATGGCAATGTAGCACAAGTTTTCGATTTCTTTACCTGAGCTGCCTCCGGATATTTTTTAGGATTGTCACATTTCACCTTCCGCTGCCTCTTTCAGAGCTGTTGTTTGGTGCCCTTTTCATTACTCTTTATGCCTCCCAGGTCATTGGTTCCTTGCTACTATCAATGTTGTTGCTGTCACTGGTGTCATTGCCTAGGGAGGTGTGTCTTTCAGCACATCTAGTGTCACCTGGTTCACTGACTCCACTGCTGTGGGGTAAGAGAGAAGTTTAGTTGGGAGCTGAGGTCATGGATACCTCTGCTGAGTCCAAGGTAGTCGAGTTTATGTGCTCCACAACTGTGGAAGGGGTAGCCAGAGTCACATGCAAATCTGAAGCTGGAAGGATTATGTCACAGGCCTTCCTGCTGCTGTTGCCTGGTTCCCTGCGGCTGTGGGTACATCTACGATCAGGAGGCTGGAATTGTCTGGGGCACCTCTCCTGCTCCTACCAGGTTCTTTAGGGCTGTGGTTCAGTCACCACAACAGGGGAACTGAGGCCATAGCCATCACTTCTGTTGTTCCCCTTGTTCTACCTCCTCCATGTGTTCCAGTCCACCCTCCTTTAGATGTATGGATATGTAGAACTCTCTGGAATCCTGGTGCACTGGATAAAGAAATCTTCATTGAGTTATGAAATGAGTCTCAGATTGCAAGTAAGACACAAAGAGAGCATTTCATATTGCTATGATGCTGATGTAATTGTTCTTTTTAATTTTAATTTTATATTTTATTTAACTGAATATAGCCAAAATATTATCATTTCAACATAAAATAAATATAATAATTTTTAAAATGACTCTTTTATAAAGATATAATTCCTATGCTATAAACGTATCATTTTCATATATATAATTTAGTAGTTTCGAGCATATTCACAGAGTTGTGTAATCACTAACCCTATCTAATTCTAGAACATTTTAATCTTTCTAAAAAGAAACTCCATACCATTAGCAATTATTCCCTATGTTTCCTTTTCCATTAGAAATTTCCTTCCAGGGGGCGGTCCTAAGATGGCGGAGGAATAGGACGGGAAGACCACTTTCTCCCTCACAAATTCATCAAAAGAACATTTTAACACTGAGTAAATTCCACAAAACAACTTCTCAACACTGGCAGAGGACATCAGGCACCCAGAAGAGCAGATCATTGTCTTCAAAAACAGTCACCACCCGCCTGAGAAGGGGCACCAGTTGTACACCCAGAAAACTGAACAGCAGGGATGGAAAAGGCAAAAGTCGCAGCAACTGTGCTCACCAAACACCTGAGCTACTCGGACCTGGGAAGGGCTCAAAACGCAGGCCCAATGGAGTCTGCACCTCCGAGAACTACCTGAGTGCCTGAACCTGAGCGGCTTAGACCAGGGAGGTGCATGCAGCCCAGGGCCAGCCTCAGACAGTTCCCGGCAGAGCAACGTAGAGCCTGAGCAGTGTGCACTGTGAATGGGGGCAGGCCCAGCGTGGCTGAGACACTGCGAGCACAGGCCAGTGTTATTTGTTTGCAGCATCCCTCCCTCCCCACAGCGTGACTGAACAAGTGAGCCTAAAAAAAAGTGTCCACAACCACCCCCCTTGTGTCAGGGTGGAAATCAGACACTGAAGAGACAAGCAAACAGAAGAAGCTAAAACAGAGAGAACTGCCTTGGAAGTGACAGGTGCAATAGATTAAAACCCTGTCATTAGTACAGACTACATAGGAAGGGGCCTATAGATCTTGAGAAATATAAGCCAGACCAAGGAACTATCTGAAAATGAACTGACCCCACACTGCCCACAACACCACCAGAGAAAGTCCCAGATATATCTTTACTATTTTTTATGATCATTCTTCTTTTTGGTTTTTCTTTTCTTTTTTTAACATTTTTTAAATTTTTAAGTCCTCTATTTCTCCTTTAATTTTTATTTTTATAACCTACTATTACTTTTCAAAAAAAGACCCTATTTTTAAAGCAAATACCATATATATTTTTTTGTGGTTGTTGTTGTTTTTTAATATTCTTGTGACTTTGTTTTTTTCTTCTTCTTCTTCTTTTCTTTAATATTGTATTTTTGAAAATCCAACCTTTACTCTAGATTTTTAATCTTTGCTTTTTGGTATTTGTTATCAATTTTGTACCTTTAAAAACCCAATCTTCAGTACCCATTTTTACTTGAGAGTGAGATTACTGGCTTGACTGCTCTCTCCTCCTTTGGACTCTCCTTTTTCTCCACCAGGTTGCCTCTGTCTCCTCCTTCTCCCTTCTCTTCTGTACCCAACTCTGTGAACCACTGTGTGTTCCAGACGGTGGAGAACACTTAGGGAACTGGTTACTGGCTGGATCTGTCTCTCCCTTTTCATTTCCCTCTTTTATCCTCCTGGCCACCTTGATCTCCCTCTCCTCTTCTCTGTATAACTCCGTGAACATCTCTGAGCAGTCCATACTGTGGAGTGCACATAAGGAAGTGATTACTGGCTAGCTTGCTCTCTCCTCTTTTGATCCCACCTCATCTCATTCCAGTCACTTCTAATTCCCCCCTCCCTATTCCTTTCTCCATGTAACTCTGTGAACCTCTCTGGGTGTCCCTCAATGTGGAGAAACTTTTCATCTTTAACCTAGATGTTTTATCATCAGTGCTGTATAGATGGAGAAGTCTTGAGGCTACTGTAAAAATAAGACTGAAAACCAGAAGCAGGAGGCTTAAGTCCAAATCCTGAGGACATCAGAGAACTCCTGACTCCAGGGAACATTAATTGATAGGAGCTCATCAAATGCCTCCATACCTACACTGAAACCAAGCACCACCCAAGGGCCAACAAGTTCCAGAGCAAGACATATCACGCAAATTCTCAGGCAACATAGGAACACACCACTGAGCTTCAATATACAGGCAGCTCAAGTTACTCCAAAACCATTGACATCTCATAACTCATTACTGGACACTGCATTGCACTCCAGAGAGATGAAATCCAGCACCAGAACTATGACACAAGCTTCTCTAAGCAAGAAACCTTGACAAGCCACTTATACAACCCAACCACAGCGAGGAAACTCCATAATAAAGAGAACTCCACAAATTCCCAGAATACGGAAAGGCCACCACAAACGCAGCAATATAACCAAGATGAAGAGACAGAGGAATACCCAGCAGGTAAGGGAACAGGATAAATGCCCACCAAACCAAACAAAAGAGGAAGAGATAGGGAATCTACCTGATAAAGAATTTTGAATAATGATAGTGAAAATGATCCAAAATCTTGAAATCAAAATGGAATCACAGATAAATAGCCTGGAGACAAGGATTGAGAAGATGCAAGAAAGGTTTAACAAGGACCTAGAAGGAATAAAAAAGAGTTAATATATAATGAATAATGCAATAAATGAGATCAGAAACACTCTGGAGGCAACAAATAGTAGAATAACAGAGGCAGAAGATAGGATTAGTGAAGTATAAGATAGAATGGTAGAAATAAATGAATCAGAGAGGAAAAAAGAAAAAAGAATTAAAAGAAATGAGGACAATCTCAGAGACCTCCAGGACAATATGAAATGCTCCAACATTCGAATTATAGGAGTCCCAGAAGAAGAAGACAAAGAGAAAGACTATGAGAAAATACTTGAGGAGATAATAGTTGAAAACTTCCCTAAAATGGGGAAGGAAATAATCACCCAAGTCCAAGAAACCCAGGGAGTCCCAAACAGGATAAACCCAAGGTGAAAAACCCCAAGACACATATTAATCAAATTAACAAAGATCAAACACAAAGAACAAATATTAAAAGCAGCAAGGGAAAAACAACAAATAACACACAAGGGGATTCCCATAAGGATAACAGCTGATCTTTCAATAGAAACTCTTTGGAGGGAATGGCAGGATATCCTTAAAATGATGAAAGAAAATAACCTACTGCCCAGATTACTGTACCCAGCAAGGATCTCATTCAAATCTGAAGGAGAAATCAAAAGCTTTACAGACAAGCAAAAGCTGAGAGAATCAGCACCACCAAACCAGCTCTCCAACAAATGCCAAAGGATCTACCCTAGACAGGAAACACAAAGAGGGTGTATAAAGTCGAACCCAAAACAATAAAGTAAATGTCCATCAGCAGATGGATGGATAAGAAAGCTGTGGTACATATACACAATGGAGTATTACTCAGCTGTTAAAAAGAATTCATTTGAATCAGTTCTGATGAGATGGATGAAACTGGAGCCGATTATACAGAGTGAAGTAAGTCAGAAAGAAAAACACCAATACAGTATACTAACACATATATATGGAATTTAGAAAGATGGCAATGACGACCCTGTATGCAGGGCAGCAAAGGTGACACAGATGTGTATAATGGACTTTTGGACTCAGAGGGAGAGGGAGAGGGTGGGATGATTTGGGAGAATGGCATTGTAACAGGTATACTATTATGTAAGAATCGAATTGCCAGTCTATGTCCGATGCAGGATACAGCATGCTTGGGGCTGGTGCATGGGGATGACCCAGAGAGATGTTATGGGGAGGGAGGTGGGAGGGGGGTTCAAGTTTGGGAACGCATGTACACCTGTGGTGGATTCATGTCAATGTAAGGCAAAACCAATACAGTAATGTAAAGTAAAATAAAGTAAAATTAAAAATTAAAAAAAAACAAAACAATAAAGTAAATGGCAACTGGATCATATTTATCAATAATTACCTTAAATGTAAATGGGTTGAATGCCCCAACCAAAAGACAAAGACTGGCTGAATGGATACAAAAAGAAGACCCCTATATATGTTGTCTACAGGAGACCCACCTCAAAACAAGGGACACATACAGACTGAAAGTGAAGGGCTGGAAAAAGATATTCCAGGCAAACAGAGATCAAAAGAAAGCAGGAGTAACAATACTCATATCAGATAAAATAGACTTTAAAACAAAGGCTGTGAAAAGAGACAAAGAAGGCCACAACATAATGATCAAAGGATCAATCCAAGAAGAAGATATAACAATTATAAATATATATATGCACCCAATATAGGAGCACCGCAATATGTAAGACAAATGCTAACAAGCATGGAAGGGGAAATTAACAATAACACAATAATAGTGGGAGACTTTAATACCCCACTCAAGCCTTTGGACAGATCAACTAAACAGAAAATTAGCAAGGAAACAAAAACTTTAAATGATACAATAGACCAGTTAGACCTAATTGATATCTATAGGACATTTCACCCCAAAACAATGAATTTCACCTTATTCTCAAGTCCTCATGAAACCTTCTCCAGGATAAATCACATCCTGGGCCATACATCTAGCCTTGATAAATTCAAAACAATTGAAATCATTCCAAGCACCTTTTCTGACCATAATACATTAAGATTAGATCTCAATTACAGGAGAAAAACTATTAAAAATTCCAACATATAGAGGCTGAACAACACACTTCTGAATAACCATCAAATCACAGAATAAATAAAAAAAGAAATCAAAATATGCATAGAAACAAATAAAAATGAAAACACAACAACCCAAAACCTGTGGGACACTATAAAAGCAGTGCTAAGGGGAAAGTTCATAGCAATACAGGCATATCTCAAGAAACAAGAAAAAAGTCAAATAAATAACCTAACTCTACACCTAAAGCGACTAGAGAAGGAAGAAATGGAGAACCACAGGGTTAGTAAAAGGAAAGAAATCTTAAAAATTAGGGGAGAAAAAAATGAGAAACAAAAGAGACCATTGCAATAATCAACAAAGCTAAAAGCTGGTTATTTAAGAGGATAAATAAAATTGAGAAACCATTAGTCAGCCTCATGAAGAAACAAAGGGAGAAAAATCAAATCAAAGAATAAGAAATGAAAATGGAGAGATCACAACAGACAACACAGAAATACAAAGGATCATAAGAGACTACTATCAGCAATTATATGCCAATAAAATGAACCTGGAAGAAATAGAAAATCTTAACAGACTCATCACAAGCACGAAAATTGAAACTGTAATCAGAAATCTTCCAGCAAACAAAAGCCTAGGACCAGACGGCTTCACAGCTGAATTCTACCAAAAATTTAGAGAAGAGCTAACAGCTATCCTACTCAAACTTTTGCGGAAAATTGCAGAGGAAGATAAACTTCCAAACTCATTCTATGAGGCCATCATCACCCTAATACCACAACCTGACAAAGATGCCACAAACAAAGAAAACTACAGGCCAATATCCCTGATGAACATAGATGCAAAAATTCTTAATAAAATTCCTGTAATCAGAATCCAACAACACATTAAAAAGATCATACACCGTGACCAAGTGGGCTTTATCCCAGGGATGCAAGAATTCTTCAATATTTGCAAATCAATCAATGTACTTCACCACATTAACAAATTGAAAAGTAAAAGCCATATGATTATCTCAATAGATGCAGAGAAAGCCTTTGACAAAATTCAACATCCTTTTATGATAAAAAAAAAAAACCTCTCCAGAAAGCAGGAATAGAAGGAACATACCTCAACATAATAAAAGCTATATATGACAAACCCTCAGCAAACATTATCCTCAATGGTGAAAAATTGAAAGCATTTCCCCTAAAGTCAGGAACAAGACAAGGGGGCTCACTTTCACTGCTACTATTCAACATAGTTCTGGAATTTTCAGCAACAGCAATCAGAGCAGAAAAAGAAATAAAAGGAATCCAAATTGGAAAAGAAGTAAAATTCTCACTGTTTGCAGATGACATGACCCTCTACATAGAAAACCCTAAAGATTCCACCAGAAAATTACTAGAGCTAATCAATGAATATAGTAAAGTTGCAGGATATAAAATCAATACACAGAAATCCCTTGCATTCCTATACACTAATAATAAGAAAGTAGAAAAAGAAAGTAAGGAAACAATTCCATTCATCATTGCAACAAAAAGAATAAAATACTTAGGAATGTATCTACCTAAAGAAACTAAACACCTATATATAGAAAACTATAAAACACTGGTGAAAGAAATCAAAGAAGACACTAATAGATGGAGAACCATGTTCATGGATCAGAAGAATCAATATAGTGAAAATGAGTATACTACCCAAAGCAATCTATAGATTCACTGCAATCCCTAGCAAGCTACCAATGGTATTTTTCACAGCGCTAGAATAAATAATTTCACAGTTTGTATGGAAATACAAAAAACCTCAAATAGCCAAAGCAATCTTGAGAAAGAAGAATGGACCTGGAGGAATCAACCTGCCTGACTTCAGGCTCTACTACAAAGCCACAGTCATCAAGACAGTATGGTACTGGCACAAAGACAGAAATATAGATCAATGGAACAAAATAGAAAGCCCAGAGATAAGTCCACACACCTATGGACACCTTATCTTCGACAAAAGAGGCAAGAATATACAATGGATTAAAGACAATCTCTTTAACAAGCCGTGTTGGGAAAATGGTCAACCACTTGTAAAAGAATGAAACTAGAACACTTTCTAACACCATACACAAAAATAAACTCAAAATGGATTAAAGATCTAAACGTAAGATCAGAAACTATAAAACTCCTAGAGGAGAACATAGGCAAAACACTTTCTGACATAAATCACAGCAGGATCCTCTATGATCCACCTCCCAGAATACTGGAAATAATAGCAAAAATAAACAAATGGGATCAAATTAAAATTAAAAGCTTCTGCACAACAAAGGAAACTATAAGCAAGGTGAAAAGACAGCCTTCGGAATGGGAGAAAATAATAGCAAATGAAGCAACTGACAAACAACTAATCTCAAAAATATACAAGCAACTCCTGCAGCTCAATTCCAGAAAAATAAATGACCAAATCAAAAAATGAGCCAAAGAACTAAACTGACTTTCTCCAAAGAAGACATACAGATGGCTAACACATGAAAAGATGTTCAACATCACTCATTATCAGAGAAATGCAAATCAAGACCACAATGAGGTACCATTTCACACCAGTCAGAATGGCTGCAATCCAAAATTCTACAAGCAATAAATGCTGGAGAGGCTGCGGAGAAAAGGGAACCCTCCTACACTGTTGGTGGGAATGCAAACTAGTACAGCCACTATGGAGAATAATGTGGGGATTCCTTAAAAAACTGGAAATAGAACTGCCTTATGACCCAGCAATCCCACTGCTGGGCATACACACTGAGGAAAACGGAATCGAAAGATACACATGTACTCCAATGTTCATCACAGCACTGTTTATAATAGCCAGGACATGGAAGCAACCTAGATGTCCATCAGCAGATGAATGGATAAGAAAGCTGTGGTACCTGTACACAATGGAGTATTACTCAGCCATTAAAAAGAATATATTTGAATCAGTTCTAATGAGGTGGATGAAACTGGAGCCGATTATCCAGAGTGAAGTAAGCCAGAAAGAAAGACACCAATACAGTATATTAACACATATATGTGGAATTTAGAAAGATGGTAATGATAACCCTGTATGCAAGACAGCAAAAGAGACACAGATGTATAGAACAGACTTTTAGACTCTATGGGAGAGGGCGAGTGTGGGATGATTTGGGAGAATGGCATTGAAACATGTATACTATCATGTAAGAAATGAATCACCAGTCTAGGTTTGATACAGGATACAGGATGATTGGGGCTGGTGCACGGGGATGACCCAGAGAGATGATATGGGGAGGGAGGTGGGAGGGGGGTTCAGGATTGGGAACTCATGTACACCCGTGGCGGATTCATGTCAATGTATGGCAAAATCAATACAGTATTGTAAAGTAAAATTTAGAAAAAAAAATTAAAAAAAAGAAATTTCCTTCCAGAAATAACTAATCTAATTCCTGTGTACATTGATTTCCCATTTTAGACATTTCATATAAATAGAATAATATATTATTTGATATTTTGCATCTGGCTTCTTTCACTTGACATAGTATATTCAATATTCAACAATGTTGTGCATACATCAGTACTTCATTCTGTTCTGTGGCTGAATAATTTATATTATATGAATATACCATATTTTGCTTATCCACTAATCATTTGGTGAACAGTTAATTTGTTTTCATTTTGGTGATTATGAATAACACTGCTATGAATATTTGCATGCAAGGTTTTTACCTGGAAATATGTCTTAAATTCTCTGGGATATACTAGGAGTGGAATTGCTGGATGTGGTAAGCAGAATAATGGCCATCTAAAGTTGTTAGTACACATGGAAAAAGGAAATTGAAGTTTTAGACTGACTGAAAGCTGCCAACTGGGTGACCTTAAAATAGGGAGATTATCCTGAATTATATGTGTGTCCTACATGTAATCACAAGGGTATATAAGTGTGGAGGGAGAGTCAGAATAGAAAATCCAGAGGAAAACATGTGACACCAAAAGAAGGCTTAAAATAATCCTATGCTACAGACTTTCATGATGCTTGTACGCATAAACTAAGAAGTGCTGGATGCCTCTATAACCTGGAGAAGGAAAGAAAGTGATTATCTCCTACAGTTCCCCAGAAAGGATGGCAGCTCTGCCAACACATTGCTTTCAGTCCAGTGAGATCTGTACCTGATTTGTGAAATAAGAATCAATGAGATAATGTCTTCTTATTGTCAATATATATGCAATATAAAATTTACTAATTTTAAACATTTTTATTTTTTTTTAATTTTTTTTTTTTGCATCATAAGGTCTTTATTGCTGATTTGTGCTGCTGGGCAAGAAATACTTGTCATGGAGACTTAAATAATTCATTTAATAGATGCAATTCTCTTTTTTACATTTTATTTATTTATTATTTATTTTAATTGGAGGTTAATTACTTTCAATATTGTATTGGTTTTGCCATACATCAACATGAATCTGCCACAGGCATACACGTGTTCTCCATCCTGAACCCCCCTCCCTCCTCCCTCCCTGTACCATCCCTCTGGGTTGTCCCAGTGCACCAGCCCCAAGCATCCAGTATCATGCATCGAACCTGGACTGGTGATTCGTTTCATATATGATATTATACATGTTTCAAAGCCATTCTCCCAAATCATCCCACCCTTTTCCTCTCCCACAGAGTCCAAAAGACTGTTCTATACATCTGTGTCTCTTTTGCTGTCTTGCATACAGGGTTATCATTACCATCTTTCTAAATTTCATATATTAGCATTAGTATACTGTATTGGTGTTTTCCTTTCTGGCTTACTTCACTCTGTATAATAGGCTCCTGTTTCATCCACCTCATTAGAACTGATTCAAATGTATTCTTTTTAATGGCTGAGTAATACTCCATTGTGTATATGTACCACAGCTTTCTTATCCATTCATCTGCTGATGGACATCTAGGTTGCTTCCATGTCTTGACTATTATAAACAGTGCTAAAAAAAATAAACATTTTAAAGTATACAATTTAGTGGTACAAAATACATGCACAGTGTTGTACAACTATCACCAATATCTAGTTGGAGAACTTTTTGTCATGGCAAAAAGAAACTCTATATTCATTAACAGTTACTCCTCATTTACCTCTTCACCCAGTCCCTGGAAACCACTAATCTGCTTTTTGTCTTTATGAATTGCCAATTCTATATATTTTACATAAATGCAAACATATGTGGCTTTTGGGTCTAGTTTCTTTCAATTAGCATAGTAGTTTCAAGGTTCATACGAGTTGTACCATGTATCAATACTTAACTCTTTTCAATGGCTGACTAGTATTACATTGTATGTCTATCCCACATTATGTCTCTCTCTGTTCAACAGTTGATGGACATTTGAGCTGTGTTCACTTTTTGGTTACTGTGAATAGTGCTGCTATCAACATTCCTCTACAAGCTTTTATTTGAAAACCTGTTTTCAGTTCTTTTGGGTATATAAATATGAGTCAAATTGCTGGGTTGTATAATAATTCTATGTTTGACTAAGGTTGACACTTAAACAATGTGGGGGTTAAGGGTATTGACCCAACATCACATTGAAAATCCATATATAACTTATAGTTGACCTTCCATATAAATGGTTCCTCTGTATCCATGATTCCTCTGTTTATGTAATTCTGCATGTGCAAATTCAATCAACTACAGACTGGGTAGGACTATAGTATTTACTAAAATAGTAAAAAATACACATATACATGTACTCGTGCAACTGAAACTCATATTGTTCAAGAGTCAACTCTAATTGAAGAAAAACTGTAGTACTTTCCATAGTGGCTGCACTATTTTATATTCCCACCAGTAGTATATGAGTGTTCCCATTCTCCAAACATCACATAATATTCTTTTTTTATTAATTATGGTCATCCTGGTATCTGTGAAGTGTTATCTAACTGTGGTTTTGATTTTCCTTATGAAAAATATTGAGTATTTTTTCATGTGTTCATTGATCACTTGTGTACCATATTGAAGAGTTATATATCCAGGTCCTTTATATATTTTTACACACATTTTACAGGTTGCTTTTCATTTACAGTTATTACAAAATATTTGCTATCTTCCCCACATTGTACAATACCATCTTGTGTCTATCTTACACCCCATAATTTGTACCTCCCACTCCTCCACTCCATATTTCCTCTTACCACCTCCCTGCTGGTAACTGCTAGTTTATTTTCTGTGAGTCAGCTTTAAAAAAATATTCACTATTTTGTTGTATATTTTAGATTCTATGTACAAATAAAATTATATATTTGTCTTTCTCTGTCTGACATATTTCACTTAGCATAACATACTCCAATAGCAAAATTTTATACTTTTTATGGCTGAGTATTACTCCACTGTATATATACCACATCTTCTTTAGCCATTTATCTGTTGTATCTTTTTTAATTAGTGTGTTTTTTTGGGGGGTTTATATACCTAAGAGTGGAATTGATGCATCATATGGTAGTTCTATTTCTAGTTTTTTGAGAAACCTCCATAGTATTCTCCATAATGGCTGCACCAATTTACATTCCCACCTACAGTGTAGGAGAGTTCCCTTTTCTCCACATCCTTGCCAACATTTGTTATGTGTGGTCTTCTTGAGGATAGCCATTCTGACAGGAGATATCTCATTACAGTTTTGATCTGCATTTCCCTGATTAGCGATATTGAGCATCTCTTCATTTGATTGTTGGATTAAAGAATTAAATGTAAGATAAAATACCATAAAACTCCTCAAGAAAAACATAGGTAGATGAATACATAAATCACAACAATATTTTTTTGGATCAATTTCCTAAAGTAAATAAAATAAAAGCAAAAGTAAATGAGTAGGACCTAATTAAAAGCTTTCACACAGCAAAGGAAATTATCCACAAAGTGAAAAGACAACCTACTGAATAGGAGAAAATACTTGCAAATGATATGATCATCAGGGGTTAATATCCAACATATATAAACAGCTCATACAATACAATATTAAAAACTGCTTTCATTTTATTTTTTTAAATGCTTCAATTGGTGAAATATTGATTCACAATTGATTGGTTTCTGTTGTACAATGACACAAATCAATCATAATTATATATAAATATATATATATATACATATATATCCTCCCTCTTGAGCTTCCTACCCTCCCCCCATTTCACCCTTCTACATTATTGCAGAGCACCAGGCTGGGCTTCCTGTGTTATATAGCAACTTGCCACTAACTGTGGTTCATGGGGTCACAAAGAGTTGGACACGACTGAGCAATTGAATTGAACTGATCTATTTTACACATGATAGTGTACATATGTCAATGCTACTTTCTCAATTCATCCCACCCTCACCTTCCCCCACTGTGCCCACAAGTCTGTTCTCTACTAGATTCATCAGTACCATTTTTCCAGATTTCATCATTAGTAGTCACTTGGTCATGTCTAACTCATGTGATCTGCCAGGCTCCTCTGTCCATGAAATTTTCCAGGCAAGAATACTGGAGTGGGTTGCCATTTCCTTCTTCAGGGGATATTTCCAAACCAAGGATTGAACTTGTGTCTCCTGCATTGCAGGCAGACTCTCTACTATGTGAGCCACCAGGGAAGACCCTCGATTCCATATATATGTGTTACTATATGATACTTGTTTTTCTTCTTCTGACTTCACTCTGTATAAGAAGTTCCAGGTTTATTCATTTCACTACAACAGACTCAAACTTGTTCCTTTTTATGACTATGAGTATGAGTAACAAGAAATATGAGTCATATTTCATTGTATGTACCACATCTTCTTTATTTATTCATCAGGCAATGGATATATAGGTTGCTTCCATGTCCTGGTTATTGCAAATAGTGCTACAATGAACACTGGGGTACATGTGTCTTTCTGAATTGTGGTTTTCTCAGGGTCAGTTTTCATTCCTGTCTCAAAGAAGGACAATACCAAAGAATGCTCAAAATACCCTACAATTGTGCTCATTTCACATGCTAGTAAAGTAATGCACAAAATCATTCAAGCTAGGCTTCAACAGTATGGGAACTTAGAAATTCCAGATGTATAAGTTGGCTTTAGAAAATGCAGAGGAACCAGAGATCAAATTGCCACTATCCATTGAATCATAGAAAAAACAAGAGAATTCCAGAAAAATATCTTCTTCTGCTTCATCAACTATGCTAAAGCCTTTGACTGTGTGGATTACAAGCTGTGAAAAATTATTAAAGAGATGGGAATACCACACCACCTTACCTGTCTCCTGAGAAACCTGTATGCAGGTCAAGAAGCAACAGTTAGAATCGGACGTGGAACAACAGACTGGTTCAAAATTGGGACAGAAGTGCATCAAGGCTGTATATTATCACCCTGCTTATTTAACTTATATGCAGAGTATATCATGCAAATGCCAGGCTGGGTGAATCACAAACTTAAATCAAGATTGACAGGAGAAATAACAATAACTTCAGATATGCAGATGACACCACCCTAATGGCAGAAAGTGAAAAGGAACTGAAGAGCCTCTTGAGGAAGGTGAGAGTGAAAAAACTGGCTTCAAACTCAACATTCAGAAAACTAAGATCATGGAATCTGGTCTCATCACTTCCTGGCATATAAAGAGGGAAGCAATGGAAACAGTGAGCCATTTTATCTTCTTGGGATTCAAAATCACTGCAGATGGTTAATGCAGCCATAAAACTAAAAGATACTTGCTCCTTGGAAGAAAAGCTATGACAAACCTAGACAGCATATTGAAAAGCAGAGACATCACTGTGCCAACAAAGGTCTGTCTAGCCAAAGCTATGGTTTTTCCAGTAGTCATGTATGGATGTGAGAGTTGGACAATAAAGAAGGCTGAGAAAGAATTGATGCTTTTGAAATGTGGTGCTGGAGAAGATTCTTAAGAGTCCCTTGGACTACAAGGAGATCAAACCTGCCAATCCTAAAGGGAATCAATCCTGAATTGGCAGGACTGATGCTGAAGGTTAAATTCCAATACTTTGGCCACCTGTTATGAAGAACTGACTCATTTGAAAAGACCCTGATGCTGGGAAAGCTTGAAGTCGGGAGAAGGGGACGACAGAGGACGAGATGTTTGGATGGCATCACCGAGTCAATGGACATAAATTTGACAAAACTCTGGGAGAAAGTGAGGAACAGGGAAGCCTAAAGTACTGCAGTCCATGGAGTTGCAATGAGTCAGACACAACTGAGTGACTGAACAACAGCAGGGTATATACATGCCCAGTAATGGGGTTGCTGGAACATGCTGTATATTTATTCCTAGTTTTAAAAGAAGTCTCCATACTGTTCTCCATAATGGCTGTCAGTTTAAATTCCCACCAACAGTGCAAGAGGGTTCCCTCTTCTCCACATTCTCTCCAGCATTTATTATTTCTAAATTTTTTGATGATGGCTGTTCTGGTTGGTGTGAGGTGGCATCTCACTGTAGTTTTGATTTCCATTTCTCTAATAATGAGCAATGCTGAGTCTCTCTTCATGTTTATTGGCCACTTGTATTTCTTCTTTGGAGAAATGTCTGTTTAAGTATTCTGCCAATTTTCTTATTGAGTTGTTTGTTTTTCTGATACTGAGCTGTATGAGCTGCTTATATATTTTGGAGTTTAACCCTTTTTCAGTTGCTTTGTTTGCATTTATTTTCTCCCACTCTGAGGGTTGTCTTTTCATCTTGTTTATAGTTTCCTTTGCTGTGCAAAAGCTTTTGAGTTTTAAATCAGTCCCATCTTTTTATTTTTGTTTTTGTTTCCATTCCTCTAAGAGGTGGGTGAGAGAAAATCTTACTGCTATTTATGTCAAAGAGTGTTCTGCCGGTGTTTTCCTCTAAGAGCTTTATAGTCTCTGGACTTACATTTAAGTTTCTGGTCCATCTTGAGTTTATTTTTGTGTATGGTGTTAGGAAATGTCCTAATTTCATTCTTTTTCACATAGTTGCCCAGTTTTTCCAGCACCACTTATTGAAGAGGCTATCTTTTCCCCACTGTATATTATTGCCTCCTTTGTCAGAGATAAGGTGCCCATATGTGCATGGATTTATCTCAGGGCTCTCTATCATGTTCTATTGGCCTATATTTATGTTTTCGTGCCAGTACTATACTGTCTTGATGACTGTAGCTTTGAATATAGCCTGAAGTCAGGGAGGATTGTTCCTTCAACTCTGCTTTTCTTTCTCAGTGTTGCTTTGGCTTTTGGGGGTCTTTTGTGTTTCCATACAAATTGTGCAACTTTTTCTTCTAGTTCTGTGAAAATGGCCAATGGTAATTTAATAGGGATTGCATTGAATCTGTAGATTGCTTTGGGTAGTGTGAAATGAAATATTTTCTGCCATAACAATGGGCAAGAATGTCAGCCCTCAGTGATTTGGGGCCTCCAAATGTGATTGAGGACTCCCAAAATGGAACACGATGCCTGCAATCCAGCAGATATTGTATTCTTTTTGTTGCAATGATGAATGGGATTGTTTCCCTCATTCCTCTTTCTGATTTTTCATTTTTAGTCTATTGGAATGCTGGAGAAGACAATGGCAACCCACTCCAGTACTCTTGCCTGGAAAATCCCATGGACAGAGGAGCCTGGTAGGCTGCAGTATTGGAATGCAAGGGATTTCCATGTATTAATTCTATATCCTGTGACTTTACTAAATTCATTGATTAGCAGTTTTTTGGTTGCATTTGAAAGGTTTTCTATGTATATAGTGTGTCATCTGCAGTGAGAGTTTTACTTCTTTTCCAATCTAGATTCCTTTCATTCCCACTTTCTAGATATCTTTTGACTTCCTCTTTTATTTCTTCAGTGGCTTCCTGGCTATTTAGAAGTATATAGTTTGGAAGTTTAGAAGTTTGTCTTTGTGTTCAAACACT
Organism: Ovis canadensis; assembly: GCF_042477335.2. NCBI lineage: Eukaryota > Metazoa > Chordata > Mammalia > Artiodactyla > Bovidae > Ovis > Ovis canadensis. The sequence continues at coordinate 69,238,479 of NC_091727.1, forward strand.
TTGCTTTCAAAATGTGCAGAAAAACTTTGTACAGTTAAAAAATTGGACAGTTTTTTGTATTGCTTTTGAATTGTGAGAGTTTTTGATGTGATCTGTATATTAGACCTTTATCAGATACATAATTAACAAATATCTTTTCCCATCCTGTAGGTTGTCATTTAACTGTCTTGAGAATGACCTCTGGCACATGAGTTTACTTTCATGAAATTCATTTATTTATTCTTACATTTTGTTGCTCATAATTTTAGTGTCATATCACATAAACTATTGTCAAATACAAGGTCATGGACATTTGTCCCCATGTTTCTTCCAAGAGTTTTAAGTTTTAGTTCTATTATTTCAGTCTTTTAAACCACTAAAAAGTTGCATATGCTATGAGATAAGGGTTCAGCTTTATTGGATTGTATGTGGATATTCAATTGTTCCAACACCATTTTTGAAGGGGCTATTATGTCTCATTGAATGATTATGACACATCCTTCAAAAGTCAATTGATATATTTTTTGTTGACCCTCAATCCAATTTCATTGATCTATA